>NC_060283.1:6731830-6835220 GCF_021613505.1 Equus quagga | reverse complement strand
CTCGGAATAGAAGCCACTGTCAGCCTCTGGCTAAGAACACTTGTTTCCCAGGGAGTGGAGAGGAACCCTTGACTGGGAAGGGGAGATGAGACCTGAAACAGGACCAAAACAAAGGGGTGGGAGAGCATGGCCTGAAGACTTACTCCCCTTGGAGAGAGTAGCCCTGGGGCTGGCTGCTGTCCTCCCTCTGGGGGTCTTGTTTGCCTGCCTCGTCAGTCCTTGGTCCTTGTGAACCGCGCGTGCGCGTACAAAGAGAAACTGCAGTTAGGTGCTGGGGAGGAGGCAGCTGCTGTGCCCATCAGCAAACCGCCTGCCCAGCTCATGGCTCTGCCGAGATGCGCACTGCCATGGGCAGGTTCAAGGCTCCCTTCCCTGCTCACCACCCCGTTCCCCACCCCGCAGAACAATCTAGGCCTCCTTTCCTACCTTACCACTTTGCTTTTTACCCCAACCCCACCCCTGCCCACCTGCCTTGCCCTCTTCAGAACTTGTTTCTCATCTTTTATACAATGGTTAGAAAACTCTTGCTTCCGACCTTGAGGGTCACTCTTGTAAACCCCTCTGTGTAAGTGGCCTGTTTCCTAGCAACTATGGCGGGCTGATGAAGAATTTGTCCACACGAGTATAAGTGTTTGGCACTGGAGAGGTTGTGAAGTGGGGTTTGTTAATGGAGCAGAGAGCAGGCAGCGGAAGGCTGTGCTCACACCCTCCTGGCCTCCACCCAACCCGGGAGCTCCTGAGATGGTGCCGCCTGCCTGATCTTTACCCTCAGATATCCACATGACAGGTGGGATGGGCCACAGGTGTTGATGGCAGCAGTTGGTTATTATCGCTAATCAGCTTGCATCCTTGTGCAGAGATCTGAATTCAGCTTTTCCCCTGGACTCCCAGGGGCGCTGGATGATACAGTGAAACTCAGTGGGCTTGTGGCAGTTAGTAGAAAATGGTGATCTGATGCAAATTAAAAGGAGTGGGACATAAGAATAGCAGAAGTAAGTATCAGTGGATGCTCCTCTGTGTGCCCAGGTTGGACACACTGAGAACTGCAGAAATGGCCTGTGTTACAAAAAGGGAGCCGGACAATCACTGACCCCCACTCCACGCTGTCAGCCGCCCTGGGTTTGTCTTAAGTGACTGGGCATTAAGGGACTCCTAGGATCTTTTATGAAGTGCCGGGGCTAACCTCTGTGTGCTGAAGTCCCTGGAGGAAATGGTAACCTCTGGCCTTGCAGAGTACTTGTTGTGTGATGCTGATACTAAATGAAATGCCAAAATAGGCTTACAGGTGTTTGTGGTATGTTATAAATTTTCGTATTTAAGACACAAAAATATACCGATACAGTCTGGAAATGGTGAAATGAACATAGCAAAATGACCCCAAATAAGAAAGACGTGAAGCTGTGTGTCCCCAGGAGTGTGGCCTTGACTCTCCTCTGAGTGGGGTGGCCCTCCACCACCTTCCAGCCTGCCACAGGCCTTCACTCTCCAGGCCCCTCAGCTCTGCACCGCCTTCCCTCTCTTTTAAATAAGTCTTGAATTCTCATGTGTACAAAGGGTTTATTGTGAAGTTTACAAAAAAGACAATTGAAAAAACAAAGTCCTCAATAATCTTCTAACAAATTGTTATTGGCATATTTGCTTCTAGAGTTACTTCCTATGCATAGGACTATGCATTCTTATACCAAAATGGGATTATACTGTAAATTCTGTTTTGCAAGTCTTGTCATTTAATATATAGTGAACATCTTTTCCTGTCATTTGAAGCGTCTTTTTTAGTGGTGACATATTGTTCCATTGTATGACTGTCTCCATTTGAACATTCTCATTTAGGTGACATATAAGTTATTTTCCAGTGGCTTTTTTCTCTTAGGAAGTAATGCTGTGATAACCTTCGCTGTGCCTCAAACTTGATCACGTCTGTTTTTTTCTGTGGGAGACAGGAAAACTAGGTTCCCATTGCTAACTCGCCTTCAGGAGAGGGGTTTCTAAATTAGCATTCTCTCTAGTGAGGTGAACTTGCCTTCACTTTTCCTTAGAAGCTAGGGTATAATCATATTAAAAACCTTTGTTCCTTGGGTGGATCCAGGCTGCTTTACCTGTGGATCTGAGCACTGCTCCACTGCTGGTGAGATGGAACGTCCCCTACGTGTTGGGCCATTTGCACTTCTGGGTGTGCATGTGTGTGAGTTTCTGCTGTTTAATTGCTCATTTTTCTATCGGTTCTTTTGTAAAAGCAGTTACACATGAAGGAAACTGATAATGCTTGGTTATGTTTGGTGCAAATATTTTCCCCAGTTGTAGATTGCCTTTTTGTTTTGTTTATTGTGTTTCAGACACACAAAAGTATGCAGTTTTGCTGAGGTGGTCACTCTGGTTTCTGCACTTGCCGTTAGCTTAGCTCTCTCCTACCCCAAGAGTATGTAACTATTAATCTGTGTTTTCTGTGACACTCGCATGGTTTCATTTTTTACATTTAAACATCTCATCCAGCTGGAGTTTCTTGTGGTCTGCCTGTGTGTGCGTGGCAGGTCTGATGCCCTCTCAGAGCCCCAGAGCTCTCTCGCTCCCAGTGCCCACCTCCCTGTGGCCAGATGGTGGCACAGAGTGGCAAGAGAGCCCCGTCAGCCTGAGGGTTGTCACAATGGGACAGTTCACTGGAGAAGACCTCGGGGGCAGGCAGGATGGTCTCCTCAGGGGATCCTGGTGGTTGCTCCTCTGCGACTCACCATTCCCCCATCTTAACTGGTTTGGACCTGTGGTAACCGGAGTGGGTGGGTGGGTCAAAAGCAGGTTCAAATGGACCGGTCTGGGTCCTACTCCTAACTTGGCCACTTGGCAGCTTTATGACTAAGGAGCAAGTCACTGAAGCTCGCCGAGCCTGTTTTCCGTGTCTGTGAAATGAGGGTCAATAAAGGTAGGATGTGTGTGGCACACGGCTGTTCTTCACCCAGTGCTTCCAGTGACCCCTTCCTCTCCTGTGTTGCCCCCCCTCAGATCTAGCCACTTTCTCCTGGCTCTCTCTCTCTGTCCTCTAGCTGCCTGCCCTGCTCTGGGCCTTTCTTTTTGTAGTGGTGATCACCGTGCATATTCTGGTCTGTTCCGGTTCTCTGTTTAATTTTGCTACTGTTCACATTTCCCTGTATCAGCTGAGTCTACAAACACGCTGGAAGTGGCTTTTTCTCAGCATTGTTAATTCTCCCACAAGAATTCCATGGATGGGCTTCTAGAGGTCTGTGGTGCTCTGAACTTGTATATTTTTCTGTGGAAAGCAGAAGCTTGCTGAAGGATCCGTGCCCCTAAAAAAGATCATGAATGAACAATCGCGTTATTTTCTCCCATTGTGCTTATGCTGTGGGATGTTTAGTCAGCCTCTCAGGTTGTAAACAGTGTGTGTTGGCTAACTTCGCTTGTGCCGCTGTGAGCATCTCTGATTTGGTGTGCTTGCACACTCCCCAGAGTGGCACCGCCTGGTCGGTGAGTGTGCACAGACTTAGAACTCCTGTCACCGCTCATATACTCTCCAGAAAGCTTACACCTCCTCGTGTGAGTATCTTCATTTCCCTGCATAGTTGCTACCATCAGGTTTTTTCTATTTTATTTACTCATTGCTACTTCCTAAAAAATTTGTGGTAAATTACACGTAACATCAATTTTACCATCTTAACCATTTTCAAGTTTACAATTCAGTAGCGTCAAGTATATTCATATTGTTGTGAATATAACCAATCTCCAGAACTTGTGCATCTTGCTGAACTGAAACTGCATCCATTAAACTACCCATTTCCTTCTCCGCCGACTCCCTGGCAACCCCCTTCTACTTTTCTGTTTCTATGAGTTTGACTACACCAGGTACCTCATACCAAGTGGAATCATACAGCATTTGCCTTTTTGTCGCTGCCTTATTTTCCTTAGCCTAATGGCCCTTAGGTTCATTGATGTTGTAGCATGTGTCAAATTTTTTTTCCTTTTTAAAAGAGCTGAATAATATTCCGTTGTATGCATATACCACATTTTGTTTATCCCTTCATCCATCTGTGAACACTTGGGTTGCTTGCACTTTTTGGTTATCGTAAATAATGCTCTTATGAACATAGCTGTACAAATCCCTTTTTAAGACTCTGCTTTCAGTTCTTTTGGGTCTATACCCAGAAATGGTATTGCTGGATCATATGGTATTTGTCTTTTTAACTTTTTTGGGAATCACCATGCTGTTTTCCATAGCCGCTGCACCATTTTACATTCCCGTCAACAGTTTACAAGGGTTCCGGTGCTCCACATCCTCACCAACGCTTGTTACTCTGTTATTTTTTTATGGCAGCCTTCCTGATGGGTGCGAGGTGATATTTCATCGTGGTTTTGATTTGCATTTCTCCAATGATTAGTGATGTTGAGTGCCTTTTCATAGGCTTGTTTTGTATATCATCTTTGGAGAAATATCTTTTCAAGTCCTTTGCCCATCTTTAAAAATAAGTTATTTTTTATTGATTTGTAAGAGTTCTTTTTATATTCTGGATATTAACCCCTTATCAGAAATGTGATTTACCAACTTTCTCTCCCATGCTGTAAGTTGCCTTTTCACTGTTGGTTGTGTCCTTTGATGCACGGAAGTTTCTCATTTTGATGTAGTCCAGTTTATCTATTTTTACTTTTGTTTCCTGTGCTTTTGGTGTCATGTCCAAGAAATCATTGCCAAATCCAACGTTATGAAGTATTTGTCGCTACTCTCAAAGGTACTTTGGTAGTCAGTCTGTATTTGTGTAATTACGGGCTAGTCTGACTATTTTACCACTTGATTTATCGTCTGCATTTATCCACTTTGACCACTTAGCATTTGAAATTTCTGTATTGATTTTTGTACTGATCATGAATTCTTTGTAGTCGGGAAGGTAAGCTTTTGCCAATTGTGATTGTCAAACTTATTCTCATTTTTCCTTTTATTATTGAAGCAGAAAGTGTCTACTATACAAGGACTTTTAAGAAATTAGTCTGTTAAAGTCTAATAATGACTAATAAGTCTGTTGGGTTTGTTTCTGACTACTTTTTCTTTAGTAGCCACACATGGATGTGCTCCCAGAGTTACAGTAAATACTTTTCTCCATTTAAGGAGTTATGAATCCAACCTAGGAATGGGTCTAAATTAATTATTTACACGGATAAAGTTGAAATATCAAACTTTTATTGAGTAAAGACTGTCTTTGCTATTTTACTCTAGGTCTGTCAATATTAGCTTCTTAGAATTATCTGCCTGCATCTGTTTCTAGAATTTTTAGTCTCTAATTTTTATCGTTTCTAATCAAATACAATGAATTTTAGTGACTGTCACTTAATTAATGCTTTAAAATCCGTAAGTCGAAGCTGTGATGCCCCTCAAGGTAAGACGTTCTCTCTCCTTGTCGGAACTTGAGTACACAGACCTGGCTTAATCTTGGCTTCATGACGTAACGTGGCTGTCTTTTATTGGCTTCCTTGATGTTTTTCATAATGTGGTAAGCATTTCTGAATCTTCTATTCAGTATAAAAACTGGGACCTTAGACAGTAGCTTCCTCCACCTGTGTGGTCGCCTCCGCCCGCCCCCAGGCCAAGGTGATCGTCATCCTGAATACTGGCTTTATCTTTTACTTGGTTTCTTCATATAACTTAAAAAAAAGAATTCTTACCTAAATGTGGTTTTTAAAATATATATTTTCATTTTAGTTATTTCTAACTTTATACAACACATATTATGTTGTATGTAATCTTCTGGAATTTTTCTCATTTGATATGGCATTAAGGTTCATCTCCTGCCTGGTGTGTATTTCCTTTGGTTGCTTGCTGGGGAGAGGCCATCATGTGACTCTGCCCCAGTTAGTTCATCGATTTTCCCATCGCTTCTCTTATTCTAAGTGCAATTATATAAGTGATTGGGGCTGCTTGCTTCTTACACAGAATTAAAACTTGAGCAACAAAGTTGGCACTGCCTATCCTGTCCCCCCACCACCAGTGGTGCCCAGTGTTACCCCTTTGCTGTGTTTCCTGCCAGACCTTTTTCTGTTCATTTATTTCCACATCTAAAAGAGAGATTGTTTTCTTTTCTTTTTCTTTTCTATATAAGTGGGGAAAATACCACTTTAAAACTGTGTGTCATTGTTGACTTGCTTTTTCAGTTAACAGTGTGAGACTCATATGAGTACAGACGGAACTGCCATCGTTCTGTTAATCACCTGCGTGTTGCTCATTGACGTGGTTGTGCTGCGAGGGATTTAGCTGTTCTGAAATTGATGGACTTTTAGACTGTTTCCAATCTTTGTGAAGTGGCAACAATACTGTGTGATCATCACAAACACCCCCTTGTGCCCACGCGTGAGTGGTTCTCAGAGTAGATACCGAGGAGTAGAATTGCTGGGTCCTGGGACGTGAATCGGACCTGTTGCTATATTCTGCCCTTTTGTCTCCCCGAGTGGGTGTACAAATTTGCCTACCTGAGGGTAAGAGTATCTGCTTGTCCATATCCTCTTCGACACTCTACACAGCAAACTTTTCCATTTCTGTCAGTTCCCTTGTTTGATCTGTCCGTGTGTTCACAGTGACCTACCGAGACTTTAATTGGTTCAATGGATTCTTGGCATCTGTGGGTTTATCTGTGGGTGTAAAGCTGATGGGAGCCACAGGTTCCTGGACACATTATCATGTTCCTGAGGTGTAATTTTTTAAATTACTCATGTCTTGAGGCTGCTGAGGATGCCCAGCCTAAACTCTGCATCCGTGTCACACTGTGGCTTTCTTCTCTGCTTATCTCTGCATTGCAGCAAGTCCTCTGAAGGGACCAAAATTTTGCAAATTTAGGTAAGGCCATGACTAATGTTGCTATATTATATACTGTTGTATGGATGGGGCTATGGAGTGTATGTTACTGGCAGAATTTATTTTAATCTCTTTATAAATTACTGGTCTTGTATTTAAAATTCAAACACTACAGAAAAACAGTAGAAAAAAATTCCTCTATGATTCCTCTCCCAAGGTAACGACTAATAACAATTTATTTTCCTTCCGTGGACATACTAAAATTTATCCTATTATTATCTCCTTTAAAATGGAATGATACAATATGTACTGTTCTGCAACTATTTATTATTTTCATGGCTCCATAATATTTAATCTTGTGCATGTTGATATAGTTCTTTTAACCATTTTCCTACTGATGGGGTTTTAGGTTATTTCTCGGGTTTTCTGGCCATTGCCAACAGTGCTACCGTGAGCATCTTAAAATGCCTCTGCAGATGCTCATGCATGCCCTGGGCTCGTGAGGCCTGGAGGAGGAGTGAGACCTGTTTTCACAAGCTCCAGGGTTCACACCCGCTCTGGCACAGCCCATCAGCGCTCCCTCCCTCGTGCTGTCTGGGTCTGAGGTGCTTGGTCTTCTGAGGTGAGTTGAGAGTTTCTGCTGCCAAAGTCGATGACTGCCGGCATTCTCCTAATGTGCCGTGGAATTCAGGTAAAATTATTCAGTTGCTAAAACTGCTCGTCTGTACAAGAATTTAGCATAGGATGGTGCCAGACTTATTTTAACCCCAAACCAGAATGGACCCAACAAGCCTCAGAGTCCACTTCCTGGTGGTCTTTCCCCTAAGCAGCTTGAAAAACAAACTGTTCTAGGAAGGCAGTTGTGGTATTTGCAAAAACCATTGTTCAATGACAACTTGCTTGTTGGGGCTGTTGAAATCTTCTCCCCTGGCATCGTCTGCAGGCGTTTCTAGGCCTCAGTGGAACAGGAGGCCCCCTCCTGCCCTGCCGCACAGCACAGCTTTGGCTGCTTTCTGGTTTACGTACATGCTACCTCTCTCCTTTAAGAGGCCACCAAGTGCCAGGAACACGGTATGGACCCCACTCTGGCTCTTACAGGGTCCCAGGGAGCTTTCTGTGGGGAACTGCAGGGCCCAGGATCTGCCCCAGCGGCCTGGTTCTCTCCCCTCGCAGCCTCTGGGGTGATCTGTGCACTGTCCCTCTTACTCTTCTGTTGATGTGACAACTGTGTGACCCACCAACTGTGTGTCAAAGCAAGGCCCTGCCTCTGCCCCTGCTGACCCCAAGGGCAAAGGCTCTGTGAGTCTTCTTCCAATTTATTTAACTGAGGGGTGTGAAATGTTCCGGGTGATCCCTGCGCGTGGTGACAGTTCAAACCCTGTCGGAGATACGGTGAGGTTTCTCTCTACTCCCTGCTTCCCTTCCTACAGAGGCAACTGTTGTGGCCAGTTGCTGGTTTCTTTCTAGAGAGTTCTGTGTCCATATTTCGCTACAGTGGTCCTGGTATACTGCATACCCTGGCTTGCACTTTGGGTTGTGTAGTTAACGGTATGTCTAGGAGCTCACTGCGATCTGTATTTATGGTCTGCCTTGGGTTTTTCAGTGCTGTATGGCAGTCCATGTTGCATCATCCATTCCTCTTTCAGGGAGCATTTGGGTTGTTTCCAGCCATTTTTATTGTGTATAAGGCTATTCTGGGTACCTGTCTACATGTGTTTTTATGTATAAGGGCAACTCTGACTGTGTGGGAAAGTTTCCTTTCAGGGGAATTCTGGGTCCCAGTCCATGTACCTTTCTAAATATGAGGGACGCCGCCAGCTTACACATCCTTAGGGAATTTGTTCCAATTGACATTCCCTACACCTTTACCGACATTGTGTTCTTGAACTTGGTGATTTATAAATATGAGAAGTAAAAATAGCATTTCATGGTTGTTTTGATGTGTATTTCTACTAGGCTGTGTACTTACTGATTTTTCAGATCTTTATATATTAAAGAAATTAACCCTTTGTCATTTGTGTTGAAAATACTTCCCCATTTGTCGTTTGATCTTTAAATTTTATGCTAAAACCTTACTGTTTAGAGTTTTAAATATATACATACTCATTTATCAGTGTTTCCTTTTATGGCTTTTGGATTTTATGAGTAGTTTAGAAAGGCTAATCCAGCTCAAGGTTATTTTTTTGTTAAACTCCACGTTTTGTCCCAGTTCGTTTAAGATTTTATTTTTATTTTCTATTTGACTCTTGGATCTATCTGGACTTTGGTGTAATGAGTGTTTTAGGAATAGTTAGCCATTGTCCCTACATAATTTACTGATGAGTACGTCTGTTCACCATTGATCTGTCAATTCATGTGCTGGTTCCAACTTTAAATATCGTAGTTCTCTACTCAATACATGGGAAGGACAGCCCTACCTCATTACTTCACTCTTCCTGAATTTTCCTGGCTATTCTTCCACGTTTACTTTTCCTTCCCTGCAATGTCTTCATGCTGTTGTCTTCCTGGGCAAGAATAAGATGTGTCTTTTCATTGCTCAGGTGTGCTTAGTGGGGCTCTGTAGTACGTGGAAAGCTGTGATCAGTGATGCTGGTCTTGGTCTGTCTGCCCTGGTGTCCGGGTGTCCTACCCTGCCCCCTGGCAGCCCCCATGCCCATCTTAATGACCACCCCTGTCACAGAGCACCTTGTGTTTTTTGCTGTGCCTAATGATTACTAGCTGCTGTCAAACTGACAGTGTCCAACTCAGTGGACTTGCAGATGCAATGCTCCTGAACACACTGGCCTGCTGAAAACGCCCGTGCGTTTGTGCAAACTCAGCTTGGGGACAGAATTGGGCCTGTTCTACGTGGAGGCCGGGAGGGTTTCCTTCTCTACCTCTGCCCCTGTGTGCTGGCTCCTGTCACTGGGAGGTTGTGTACCTGTGATGTCTATATGGAATCCTGTTCTGGTGGCCAGCACCTGACCCCGCGCTCGACCCCTGAACGGCCTTTTTCTCCTGTCCACGGCCAACTGGAAGTGTTTACAAAATGGGTCGAATGCTTCCCTGCCTTATCAAAGAGATTACACAGACCAGAATTTGCCATTTCTTCAGTGACCCAAGGCCACTCTCATGAACAGGTTGTCCTGTGTGGCACAAAGTGGTTCCTTTCGGGGCTGCTGAGGCGGAGTCCATTTGTCCCCTCACTGACTGTCCTCACCGGCCCAGCCATTCTAGTTAAGGGGCTCCTGTCACTTTCTTGTGGTCAGCCTACCCGTCCTTTACCGGGCTCGTGTGTGTTGTAGTAGAGGCCGAACTGAGGGTGCCTGGAAGCGAGACAACCAAGCCTTTGCTCCAGCTGCACCCCTAGGTCGGAGGTGGCCTGCATCTCTTCGGAAGTAATGTGTGCGGGCTTGTTTTTCAATCAAACTCTTCTGCTTTCTGCTGATTTTTTCTGACTTACTATTTAAATATAGTAGGATGCTTTTCTGTTTCCTAAGACATTGTTGTGCACAAATATGATTATTTCCTCAAGGGAATTTCTTGGCAGTGATATTACTGGCTCACAGAGTGTGACCAGTGTGAAGGTTCGACTCAGGTTGCCAAGTGTCCTCCTTAAAGTGGGGCACAGCTCAACCTTTGCCAGCCAGCAACATCAGCGGCTCTCCCATCCTTTTCCTGGCTCTTTTTGTTTTTATGTTGACTGATTGGAAGGCAAAAAACAGTGTCTCCATGGTTTAGCTTGTACCTTCTGCTTCTGTGAGGCTGAATGAGCACTGTTTGTGTTTGTGGCTGATCTCTGCATCTGCTTTGTGCTTGTGCGAACTCCTCACATTAAGGACGCTTACCCTCATACGTCATAGAATGTTTTTCAAGTCTGTAGTTGGCCTTTTTAATTTACATGCGGGATCTTGCCGACAGTTTTTCATTTTGTAGTCAAGTCGATTTTTATTATCATGCTTTCGTCCTTTGGTGTTATGCTGTGTTTTCCACTGGTTCCTTTGTGGTTTTGTTTTTGACATTTAACTCTTTCATTGATCTAGAAGTTGTTTTGGTTACAGATGAGATAAGAATCTAATTTAGTTCTTTCAAAATGGCTAGTCAATTTCCCCAACACCGTTTGCTGAATAATTCTGTTTTTTCTACTGATTAGAAATACCACTTGTTAATTATTGTTAATTAAATACTTTAATATAATTGAGTCTGTTTCTGAAATTTCAAGTGTATTCCACTGATCTGTCTTTCCTCATAGTTAACCCAATGTTTTTATTATTTTAGCCTTATAATATCTGATTTGACTATATGGTAATAGAGGTCCCTGTTATCCTTTTTTAAAGTATTCAGATTTTTATTGGAATTGTATTTCTTTTATAAATATATCACACTACTAAGACTTTCTATTTAGGAACTGGCCTCCCTGTTCATTCAGGATAGGATGATTTCCATGTCCCTCAGGCATTTTAGACCTCTCTTATGCCAGTTACGCACATTTATGAAGTTTGTTCCTGGAAATGTTATATTCTGTATATATATATGTATATATTCTGGCAATACAGCATCTCGGCTAAAAGTGTAGGCTTTCCAGTCAGATGACCCTGCTCTCATGCTGGACCCGCCTCTTACTTGTTATCTGTGTGACCATCTCTCTGCTTCAGTTTCCCCATCTGATAGAGGGGATAATCATATTATCTACTAAGAAGCAGGGTGAGGGTTAATGAAATACCATGAGCATAGTGCTTGGTGCTCTCCTGACAGCGAGCAAGCACTGTTCTCTTGGGGTTTCCAAGAAAGTGACAGTCATCTGTAATGATGACGTTGTCCCTGTGATGCGTTCCACTTTTCATGCGTCTCCCTCCTGCCGTGTTGGGATTGGCTGTAATTACTAATGAGCCGTGAGCACTGTGGTCTTGTTCCCACCTGAGCCTCTAGTGGGGTCCATCACAGTGGAGGAGGAGGGGCGGGCTGGGCCCCGGGAAGGGCGCATAACCCCTAGCAGCCCGCATCAAGTCACCCAAGGGGTGACTGTCCTGCTGGTGGTCCTCAAGACCAGTTGGGTGATCTTCCAATGGACATTTTAAATTTTAATATTTATTTATTGTAACAGGTATTTGAAAATGTCTGGTTTCCCATTTGTGGTGGTAATTATAAAGTTTCCTTTTAAAGTAAATTTCTTTTTTCTGTTTTTAATTGAAATATCATTCACAATACCATAAAATTCACACTTTTGAAGTGTCCAAATCGGTGGGATTAGGCTGTTCACAGTGTTGTGCAACCGTCACCGTTGTTCATTTCCAGAATGTTTTCATCGTCCCAAACAAGTTCACTCCCCATAGAACGATAGCTTCCCATCCCCCCTCCATCCCCAGTCACCTTTGTTATACTTTCTCTCTCTGAATTTGCCTGTTCTTGGTACTTCCTCTAAGTGGAATCAGACAGTGTGTATCCTTTTGTGTCCATGTTATTTCACGCAGCATAATGGTTTCAAGGTTCTACCTTGTTGTGGTGTGTAACAATACTTCATTTCTTTTTATGGCTGAATAATATTTCATCGTATGTAAACCACATTTTGTTTATCCATTCATCAGTTGGATATTTGAGTTGTTTCCACTTTTTTGGCCATCATGAGTAAGGCTGCTATGAACATTTGTGTACAAGTTTTTGTGTGAACATAAGTATTCAATTCTCTTTAGTATATACTTAGCAGTGGAATTGCTGGGTCATATAATACTCTGGGTTTAACTTTTTGAGGAACCACCAAACTGTTTTCCAAAGTGGCTGCACGATGTTACATTCCCACCAGCAGTTTATGAGGGGTCCGGTTTCTCTACAATCCTCCTAACACTTGTTTTTGTCTGGCCTTTTGGTTATAGCCATGCTCATGGGTGGGAGGCGGCCCCTCAGAATTTTGATTTGCATTTCTCTGATGACCAGTGACGTCAGGCATCGTTTCATGTACTTGTTGGCCGTGTGTCTGTCTGTCTTTGGACAAGTGTCCATACTGATGCCTTGCTCACTTTTTAACTGGGTGTTTGTCTTCTCATTGTTGAGTTGTAAGAGTTCTTTACTCTGGATACTAGACACTTATCAGACATATGGTCTGCAAATATCTTCTCCCATTCTGTAGGTTGTTGATTCCACTTTCTTGATAGTGTCTTTTGACATAAAATAAATTTATATTTTAAAAAGGAATTGATTTAAGGAAAAAAGTATAGGACTGACTGTACTCAGATGTGGCATAAAAATCTGAAGGTGTCATGTGAATGACTAAGGTGTGGAGGGTGTCCCCTATGAGGCCACAGGCGCCTGGAGGCAGCGAAGAGGGTGAAGCTGAAAGGAGAAGCGCTGCCCGGGGTCGGCAGTGCGAGGTCAGCGGCTCCCCTGTTGGGTGTGCTGCGACCGTTGTGTGTTCGATGGCTCGGAAGCGGTTTTGTTTTTAAGTCAGTAATAGATACTGGATGTATTAAAATGTCCTTCCTTCATCTTTTGGGATAAGCATCAGGTTTTTCCCTTTCATCTTCTGACGATTAACCATATTAATGGGATATTAAGCCCTCCTGTGATTTCTGAGACAAACCGCTCCCGGGCCTGGAACTTTGGTGACACAGAAATGAATGAGAAGGCCCACTCTGACTTCAGGGTCTCGTCAGGCAGGTTTGGTGTCACATTATCAGGAAAGGCAGAGACACAGTCAAGAGCAGTGGCTAAGAGGACAGCTTTGACAACTTGGTCTCTATTCCCTGCTTTGCCACTTAACAGCATGTGATTTGGGCCAAGTTTCTTAAATTCTTGAAGCCAGTTTTCCCTTGGTTTGTGTGACGCTGCAGCGAGGTGGCACGGTGCAGGCACCCAGTGAGTGAGGGGCGCGCTCTCTCCTGTCCCTGTGGTGACAGAAACACCGCAGGCAGGTGCCCAGGCGACTCTGCAGGGATCGCACAGCCTGGAGTGTTCTGTAACACCGCCCGGGGCCGCCCCTGCTTTCTGGAGGTTCAGGGCTGCTTTGAAAACTTTGTCAATTTCTTCCTGAGTCACTGGGCTGGTCAATATCTATTTCATCGTAAGTTCATTCTTCGAAGTGATGTTTTCTAAGAAAATTGCCTTTTCATGTTTATTAGTGTAGAATATCTATTTACATTTTCATATCCTCTTTATGAATAGTTTTTTCACTTTGTTCTTATTCCTAGTTTCTCTTGCATAGACTTCCAAGAAATCTATTTTATAGGGCTTTTCAAAGAAGCAGCTTTAGATAAAATAAGCCATGCTCCCGCTTTCATTTTGTAATCCATTGACTTCTACCTTTATTTCATTAATTCTTCCCTCTGCTTTCCTGGGATTTTGTTTTGTGGCCCCTTTTCTGGAGTCCTGCAGTGCATGCTTCATTCACGTTCAGACGCGCCTACTTTGAATGGTAGAAAGGAGAGGCGAAGTGTGGTGACAGAGGCTGTGGGTGACAGCCCCCTCCAGCCCTGCTGTGCCGTCACCGCTGTGACATGGACAGGGTCCTCCGTGTTGAGGTGTGGGGCCACCCAGGAGGGTGTGGGCGTTCCTGCTGGCGCCAAGGCCCAGCAGGAGTTCAGCAAAGTGAAGCAGTGAACTGCTGTTGCCTCATCCCACGGAGTTCTGATTTCTCATGGTCCCTCCAGCAGCATCCTCCATGCCCAGACACTGAGCTGCTCCCCACGGTCACAGGCAGACAAGATGACCTGTCCTGCCTTCATGGTGCCCTTCTCACAGGGGACAGGCCTCAGGTGGTGATTATACAAATCATGAGTTAATGCAGTTGCTTAACAGCCACAAAGGAGTGTAGAGCAGCCTGAGAGTGACAACAGAAACCCCCAACCCCAGGGAGGGAGGGGACCTTTGGGCTCTCACTTGAAGGGCAGGAAAAACTGTAAGGAAGAGCATTCCCAGCTGAGTGAACAGTGTGAGCCAAGCCTCTGAGCTGTGAAGGGGACTGGCTGGAGCCAGGGGGAGTGCACGCTGAGGCTGGCGGGGCCCTGTGTGAGGATTCAGAATGGGACCTCTGAAGGCCCATCTGTATTTGGGAAGGGTTTGTCCTTATTTTCTATGTGCTTTGTAGTTTCAGTTCAGATATATAATTTTGCCATAGTTATTTAAGAGTATGCTTTAAAATTTCCAAGTGTTCAGAAATTTTTGTTTTAACTATTGCAGTCAATTTCTAGTTTAATGAATGATTATCTGAGGACGTGACCTGCAGAGTTTCTGCCTTTTTGAATCTGTGACTCCCTTTCTTCATTGCTTGAGGTATGATTACTTTTATAAATGTCCCGTGGCAGGTGAGAAGGTATTTCTGTCATGTTCCACGTTCTGGACCAGCCTCTCTGGGTGGTTTTGGGTCCAGTCCAAATCCACTGTATGCTTGTGTGCGTCTGTCCTCAGCACCACCTCTGGTCCTCTCCCCTTCCCCCGGGACGCCTTGCCAGTGTTGTTAATCCACTCAGGGCCACAGGGCCCACCTGCCCCTGTACCCCCTGCGCCCCCACCCCACAACCTGGCCCTCTTGTTTGCATTTGACTGAAGTACCTGTCAGGGGGTTATTTTCAATTTTTGAACATTGGAATTATTTTTACATGTCTTCTGCTTTCTGCCCATATACGTGTGTGTATTTTACCCATTGTGATTGGCATTATTTTGCTTTTCCAGTTTCGGGTCATGTTGTGGGCATAGTTACCCATGCTGAAAGAACCCACCCGTTGTGATTGAGGCCCTCTGGGCCATTCCAGGGTGTGAGCCTGTCACTTGTGGGCCCTGGGGGCCGGTTCCAGCATTTTGTGATAAGAAATCCCGCTGTCACAAATGTCTTTGGACAAATCCCCTTTTAACCCTCAGGCTGCTTTGGGTTCACGTTCCCCACTGGCCTGGTTCTCCCTGCTCCCCGCCCTGTGCCCTCCACGTGGTTCTGAGTGGCCGGTTACACCTTCCTGTCTTCCCCACCGCCCTGCCGACACAATTTTTAAGTCTTTGCTCAGTGACTGTGTGTGTGTAGTGGCTCCTTGAAGCCATTTTAATGTTCACCCTTTTAGCCGGTGGCACGTTTCCCTGTGCAGGTCACCCTCTGGGTTCCCCACGGTACGGACCGTGAGGGTCTCGTCACTGACATGTTAATTCTTTGCTCATCTCACACAGGATGTTTTGACTCCCCCCATTTCTCAGCCTTTTAAGGCCAGAGCTTTGTTGCTTTGTCATCAGGTTGGGACTAGAAGGCCGCGCACGTTTCCTCTCTCCTGCTACACTCAGTAAGTGCCTGCTCGTTGTGGTGTGTCTGGGGGCTGAAGCTGAAGGGAGGCTGTGAGGAGATGGGCTAGGAGGAGGGACAGGGGTGTGAGGGAGATGGAGGCTCTGAGCCACCCCGGTGGTCCCCAGACCGTGGCGGGTGTGTGTGAAGTGAGGCAGGCTCTGCTCACATTCCTCGGAATGAGTAGAGGACCCTGTTCTCAGCCTGACCTGATGCTCTGTGACCCTGAGCAGGTTTCAGCCTTCTCTGAACCTCAGCTTCTCATCTGGACCTTGCTGGAAAGGGGCTTCTCAGCTCCTCAGGCTGACGGGGGCGTCCAGGGGCCCTCTCCCCATGAGAGGCCGGGACAGGACTCCTGGACGATGACCGTAGAGCTTGTGGGGGGCGCTCCCACTTGACCCGCTGCCAGCCCAGGGAGGGCAGAGCGTGGTCTGAGAACAGTGGGTGCTACAGGCAGCGGGCTGGGAGGGTGGCCAAGGGTCCAGGGTGGGCTTCATGTACCCCTGGGGCTCTGGTGATTTAGACTTGTCCTCCCTGGAACTCAGACTCTGGGGTGAGAGTTCATGTGAGGAGAGAGGCTGGTGGGGGCACGGTGCTGCTGACTTCCGGTTCCCAGGAAGATTCCACAGCTGCCGATGGCGGAGAGACCCGAGGACCGCAGGTGAGGCCGGGGGCGCATCTGTGAGCCCGTGCGGCCGGGGCACAGCAGACCTGGAGGGCCATTGGCCTGTGAGCGAGGCCAGAGTGCTCAGAGTTCCCCCTAGTTCTTAGATTTCCTGTTCTGATGAAAAACTCAAGATTTTTGCCTTTAATTATAAAAGTAATCTGCATAGCGTTAAAAATTCAAGCCACGGAGAAGGTATAAAATGAAAGTAAAATCCTCTCCCCTCACCCAGCCCAGCCCTACTACACAGAGGGGGCCTCTCCGGTTTCTTAGAATCTTTCTGGAACCTTGTATACACACACACAGGCTTGTCACTGCTGACGCCGTCCTAGAACAAGCAGGATTGTAACTGGTTCAGTTTGCCTGTCTGACTTCACGCGCTCCTGCAGTGGGACGTGCAGCCCGCACAGCGGGAAACACGTGGACACGGAGCCGAGGGGACACGTGTCGTGTCCCCCCCCCCCCCCCCCCCCCCCCGCTGCACTGTGAAAGGGCGTCAGGGTGGGGAGGCTGAGCCTGGGAGGGAGGGAGGTGCGGAGCCGCCGCAGGTGTTTCTTTTACTGGATGCGGCTCATGGCCGCATCCAGGTTTTGCTTTTCACCTTTGAGTCTGTGAGAAAAGGAGCAGGAAAAAGCAAAAGGCGCTGGTGGCAGCACACCCAGCACTGCTGGGCCGGGGTTCAAGTCCCCGTGGCGTCCCTGCTTCTTTCCTGCTTCTGCTCCAGGCCCTTGCCCACCCCCCCATCAGGGGCTTCCTGGTCCCCCAGGAGAGAGGTGTCAGGGTGGGGTACCTGGGGCCCTCTCCCAGGAGCACTCCTGCTCACCCCCGTGGGGCAGTGGGGCCAAGACAAGAGGGCAGGGTCCTGCGGGTCCTCTCAGGAGCTGCCCGTCCCCTGGGCCACATGTAGCAGGTGAATTAGCACCATCTGCCCACTCCTGTGGGAAGGGGAGGAGGAGAGCCTGGGACCTCCGAACCCCAAGGCTGAGGGGCCCTGGAGTGGCCACACTCCTCAGGGTGTGCTCCCCACCTGGCCTCTCCATCCCGGGCTCCCAGGATCAACTCACCACCACCCTCATCTCTGCCTCCGAGGACCAGGATGGCTCTTCCAGGGAGGACTGGGTGGATGAGGTCAAAGGGGAAGTGGTCTGGCTAGAGGCTAGTAGGGCCAGAGTGGCCCTGGGGGAGCAGGAAGAGAAGGACCAAAAACAGGCCCTGGTGCAGGAAATGCAAATGATGGTGGGTGGCAGGAGGGGCCAGGGTGGGCACTGCGGTCTGAGCCTGTACTCCAGGCACCTGGGACCTGGAGGAGGATCCAAGGAGACCCCCCCCCCCCCCAGCCCCACGGCTTGGGACCCAGCAGGAGCAGTGTGCTGTGATCTTAAGCTCCCACGCAAGCTCACAGCGGCTGCCTCCTCCTTCAGTCTCTGACATTCTCTGCTCCTCTCCCAGCTTGGGCCAGCCTCCCCATCCCTCCCACCCCCCCAGAAAGAGGTCAGAGGGTCACAATCCACTTCCTTGGCCATCATGCTGATGCTTCAGCACCTTGGAACAGGGCTGCTGGGCTCCAGCCTGACCCCATGATTCCCCAGGGGCCCCTCCCATCACTGCAATCATCTCTTCCTTTAACAGCCCGCCTCCCAGAGGGAACAGCTCACCCACTAGCCAGACGTCTCCCTCTCTTCTCACCTGGAGCTTGCTGTGGGTGGTCCTTGTAGATACGGTGGGTGATGTTGGGCACCTGGAAGCATCTCATAAAGTGGGGCAGGTTGGGTGGGAATGGGGGGTCTGAGAAGGGTAGAGATGACAAGGCAATTCTCCCTAGGCCTCATCCCCCCAGAGCTGAGGACCTGTCCCTTCGAAGAGTCTGCAGAGGGGCAGGGCACTAGTTGGCCAAGCCACCTTCAGATTCCAGGTCAAGGGCCTCCCGTCTCCCTAAGTTTAGAGCCAAGACAAGATAGTTCACCCTGGGACCCCAATGTCCAGCACAGGGCCCAGCACTGAGTAGGTGCTCAATAGGCATCTATGGAATGAAGGAAGAAATGAATGTATGAAGAAAGAAAGCAGGGCCACAGCTGCTGTGGGTCTTTAGGTGGCCCTCTGAGAATGACCTCTCCCTTCTTTAGGCCAGGAAGTCCCACATAGATCTCTGAACAAAGGAACAGCATTCTAAGTGACTTACGTGGATCTTCATTTTATCCTCCCAACAGCCCTCTGAGGTCAGGTGCAGCATTAGCTCTATGTTGCTGAAACTGAGGTTGGGAGAGGCTAAGTGACTAACTCAAGGTCACACTAGCAGTTAAGTGGCAGGGCCAAAATCAAACCCAGGTTCACTGACTTCCATGCCTGTGTTCTTCTCAGCATGCCACACGTCCTTGAATTAGAAACCACAAGAAGGGATGGGAGAGGGAGGCTACGGCAGCAACACAGGCCTGCTGCAGGCATCCATGCCCTTGGTCCTCTCTGCGCTTCCCTTTCTCCCATCTGGGAAGGCCCTGCCCTAGTTGTGCGGGTGGGTACCAAGGAAACAGAGGACTCTACTTCTGGGCCCTACCACAAGCCTGAGGTAGATGCCAGCCCTGGGGGATCTTACCACAGGTCCTGTTTCCACCAGGCAGACCACAGGTTAAGGCAGGAGTCCATGGAGTGTGGGGGTAGGGCTCTTCTACAAATTCCAAGGGCCAAGGTGATGGATACTGCTGCCCTCACAGTACCCTTAGAGGTCCCCCAACCTGCAAGCTACCTCATGTCCTGGGCTCACATGAGGTGGAGGTGCCAGGCATTCAAGATGAGACATTGTGTGTGTTTGGGGGCTTTGGGATGCTTCTGGGAGCAGCAGGAGCTCCACAGACAGCACTCAACCACAGGCTCCACCATGGTAGGGTGATTAGGCAGCCCCCGGGTCTGTGTCTGAAGCAAAGAAACAACCATCTTCCTCTCAGCCGCTGGCCTCCAGGGATGGGCAGAAACTCAACAGGTGAAAGGAGAGCATGCCAGGTGGGGAGCAAAGCAGCAGCAAAGGCCTGGAGCTAGAAAAGCATTGAGTTCAGTTCATCAGGAGCCCGGGAGACTGGTGGGACACGAGGCTGGAAAAGGGCTGGGCTCTGATGAGCCTGCTTCTCCAGAGCATCTGCGGGGCTCAAGTGAGGAGATGCATTTGAAGAATTCTGAAAAAATGTCTGGATCACAAGTCTAACTCAACATATTTCCATTTTATTTACTTATTAACAGTAATTTATGTTTCGCTTACTCTGTGCCAGACATTGTTCTAAATTCTTTATAAATATATTAACTTACTTAATTCTCACAACAATGAGTAGGTTCTATTATTTCCATTCTCAGATAAGAAACCTGAGGTACCAAGATGACGTGACTTGCCCAAGGTCATACAGATTGTATGTCATGGAGTTGGGATTTGAACTCAGTCTGGCTCCAAAGTCTGAACCATCACACCAGGCCAAGATCTAAGGTTTTCAATATTTAAAAGTCTATCTTTCTGGGACAGGCTTTTTCCCAGCTTTCCCCAGTTTTGGTTTTATGCTAAGTGGGAGTCATATGTATTTCTTTCAATCTTACAAGACAGTAATTATTTCTACCCAGCTTCACAGAAGAGAAGAGTTAGGCCGGGAGAGAGTAAATTCTGAGTTGGGTTTCAGACCTAGATTTTGTCTTAAGGATCCTCTTCGAGTATTTCTCTTTCCAACAACCCCCCACCCCCACCCCACCCATCGCTGGACTAGGCCTGATGGCTACAATGGGAGAGGCAAAGCGGGACGGGTTGGGGGTCCGAGGCTCTGGGACGCACTGATCCTGGTCAGTCTCATCTCCCCCGCTGTAGCTGGAGCCACCTGGGACGTCCCGGGCCGCCCGCTCCCGGGTTGCGCCCTCTACATCCTGGCCGCACCTGAAGCCCCGCCGCGGGACCGTCTGCCTCGCGCACCCGTCGCCAGCCCGCTCGCTCGCTCTGCACCCTAACTCTGTGCTTAAACAGAGATGTCCACCTCGAATGAGAAAACCGAGGTTCCAGCGGAGCACTCTGCTCCAAGGTCCCGACAAATAGCTAGGCTTCCGTCCGAGCGCTAGGCGAAGCGGCTCGCATCCTCTGCCGCGTGCCAGGCCGGCAGGGAGCCCGCTTTCCACCTCTGCGGGACCGACCGGAGCGCAGACGTCACTATCTCAACCCGCCCCTCTGAGAGGCTCGGCGCGCCCTGGACAGCTCCTGCGCCTGCGCAGACCGCGGAGGGGCGTGGCGAGGAGGACGGGGGCGTGGCCTTGGAGGAGGGCGTGAGGCGGCGCGGGGCAGTGACGCAATGCGCCCCTAGTGGCGGGTGTCGCCCTCACTGTGTACCCTCGGGATTCGGTTTCCATGGTTACGGCGGCGCGAGGCAGAGTCCCAGGTAAGATCCCCGTAGAACTGAAAGGTGACACCTGAGGGACTGGAGCCAACGGGGCTCGGGAGAACGGAGAAGCAGGGCCGGACCCCGGGCCGGCGGGAGGCCCGGCCCGCCCCGCGCGTGTCCCTCCTGCGCGCTCTGGTCCTCTCTACCCCGCGGGTCCCGTAGGATGCTGTCCCGTCCACAAGCGCCCTTCGGCCCCACGAACTGTCCTGGACTCCCACGCCCCTCCTCCTGTCTCCCCCAGCTGCTGACCTCACTCTTCTCCGTCCTCAAGTCGCCAACATGCAGCTGTTTGTCCGCGCCCGGGAGCTGCACACTCTTGAAGTGACCAGCCTGGAGACAGTTGCCCAGATCAAGGTGAAGATAAGAGTGTATCCCTGAGGGTCCGTAACCCACGGCCCTTTGCCTGTCCTCCTCTGGCTTCCTCGGAGAACATTCTTGACTCTTCCTTTCTTCCTTAAGCCTATGTAGCCTCCTTGGAGGGCCTCACCCCTGAAGATAAGGTGGTGCTTCCGGCGGGTTCTCCCCTACGGGATGAAGCCGCCCTGGGTCAGTGTGGGGTAGAAGCCCTGACGACCGTGGAAGTGGTTGGCCCTATGCTAGGAGGTGAGTGAGGATACAGAGGCCCCAAACTGGTGCCCAGGGACTATTCATGACTTATTTTGATTGCCCTGCACGATGTCTAACATTTTTTGTTTTAATTCACAATATCTAAAAGTCAGCCGATTTTTGTGTTAAAATTCATGGCTGGCTTTGCTTCCAAAATTGGGAAGATCTGGCGACAATGGGCCTGTGGTCCCACATACCAATAGCTGACTAGTGCCAGCCGCCTTTGGACAGTTCTGCAGTTTCCTGCAGTCCCCACTCCTTCCTGTTGCGCCTCATAACCAGTGTCAGGTACCATTTAGCATCAGGCTTGTGCTGATGTTTCTCTTATAGTAAAGAAAAGTGAACTCTCTTTTTGTACCTATGTCTCTATGAAAAGTGAGAAAACGAAAGGTGAATTGAGAGCGTCGCATGTTTCAAGAAAAGTGGGAGCGAGCGTATTTCTTTGTGGAAGTAAAGAATAGCCCTATGTGTTTAATATGTAACCAAACTTTGTCGGTGTCAAAAGAATACAACTAAAGACACCATTATGAATGAAACCATAGTAAGACTTTTGACTGGTATACAGAAAAGATGCGTCATGAAAAACTTAAGGAACTAAAAAAAGGACTAAACCTTCTCCAGCATTTATGATCGAATGCAAGTAAAATAAGTGATGCTGCTGTGAAATGCAGTTATGTAATAAGTGAAAAAATTGCCGGGCCATCAAAACCTTTTACAGATGGTGAGTTTATCAAAGACTGTCTATTGCGTGCAGCTGAAATCATGTGTTCGGAACAGAAACAAGCATTTGCAAACATAAGTCTAACTGGAAATACTGTTGCTCAGCGAGTAAAAGATATGGCTGAGAACTTACAGGACAAGTTGTGGGAAAAAGTGAAGTTATTTGTGACATTTTCTATTGCAGTTGATGAGAGCACATACATAAATAATACAAGCCAGTTAATTATATTTATCTGTGGTGTTGATGAGAATTTTGACATCACTGAAGAACTTTTGGACGTGGTACCCATGACAGACCCAACATCTGAAAATGACTTATTTTTATATGTTGAGAAAAGTCTTGAAAAGTTTAATGGTGACTGGTCAAAATTAGTGAGTGTGACCACAGACGGTGCTCCTGTGGTCTGTGAGAACACTGGACTTGTTGCAAAACTTAAGTCCAAGGTCAGAATGTTTTGCAAGGAAGCAGAACTTAAATCCATTCACTGCATTATTCACCGGGAATTGTCTTGTACCAAAAAGTTAAAACCAGAACATGTCATGGATGTGGTGATTAACACAGTGAAGTGGATACGTTCCCGTGGCTCCAGCCACAGACAGTTCGGTGCTTTGCTTGAGGAACTGGCTGCGCGATAGGGTAATCTCCTTTACTATACTAAGGTAAGGTGGCTTAGTCGTGGCATGGTGCTGAAGAGATTTTTTGAATTGATAAAAGAGATGGATTCGTTCATGTCATCCAAGGAGAAATCCCTTCCCCAGCTCACCAGCAAAGACTGGCTCAGAGACCTGGCCTTTTTGGTTGACATTACAAACCATCTAAACATTTTGAATATTTCTCTGCAAAGACATTCACAAGTAGTTACACAAATGTATGGTACAGTTTGCTCTTTCCTAGCAAAATTGAGTCTTTGGGAAACTCATTTGGCAGTAAATAATCTGGCACGCTTTCCTACACTGAAGTCAGTTTCCAGAAATGAAAGTGATGGCTTAATCTACATCCTCAGAATTGTAGAGTTGAAGATTGAATTCCAAGAAAGGTTCTTTGATTTCAAACACTATGAAAATGAACTCACATTGTTTAGCTCACCTTTTTCAATTAACATTGACAGTGTTAATGAGGAATTACAAATGGAAGTTATTGAACTACAGTGTAATACGGTACTGAAAACTAAGTATGATGCCACTGGAATACCAGAATTCTACAAATACCTCAGCAAGAGTTACCCTAGGTATAGAAACCACTGTGCAAAGATTCTGTCCATGTTTGGAAGCACCTGTGTCTGTGAACAGCTGTTTTCTGTTATGAAATTGAGTAAAACTAAATTTCGCTCCCAGTTAAAGGATACAAGATTGAATTCAGTTCTGCACATTGCAACTCGAAATATGAGACCAGACATTGACATCCTGGTGCAGAAAAAAAGGTGTCAGGTTTCAGGTTCCAATTCAAGGGAGTAACAGATTATGAAATAAAATTTTAATAATTAAAGATTTCTGTTTTTTGATATGTATTTTAAAATTTTATATTTGAAATATCTAGTATTATAAACTTTGTATATTACGTGCTGGCACTGTGGTTCAATAAAAAAATAAGTTTAGGTGGGTTTTTTCTCCAGGCATTTGATTTTTCATAAACCTGGCCCATTGTACTTTTTTTTTTTTACCTACTTGGCTGACCAACAGTAGTTTGAGACTTCTGCCTAATAGAGTTAGTTACCATGACTAGTTTTTGGTTTTTTTGCTGAGGAAGATTCGCCCTGAGCTAACATCTGTTGCCCATCTTCCTCTATTTTGTATGTGAGCTGCCACCACAGCATGGTCACTTATACATGAGTGGTGTAGGTCCACGCCTGGGGACCAAACCCGGGCCACCAAAGCTGAGTGCACCAAACTTAACCAGTAGTCTGCTGGGGCTGGCCCCCATGATTAGTTTTTATGGATTTTTTACTTATCTCAAGCCAGGGAAAAACTCACTTGCTGCCTTGAGAAAAATGTGCCTGAGCTGTAGAATTTCTGTGGATGTTGGAGCCAGGTTGTGCTAGTTATCAATTTATTGCCTCTCAGCTCCAAATTCAGCCTTCATTGTCTGCTCTCCAAAAGCGGATCTGAGCCCTTTAAATATCTTTCCTCTGACAGCAGGCATGATATTAAATTTTGTCAGTAGAGGGCACTGGAGACACATTGCAGAAGAAAGGCGTTTTCTTTCCTGCTTTGCCCACTTGGCAGGCCTCTGCAATGTAGGTGGCTTCTCTTGCGCCAGGCTCCTGCAGTGCCCAGCAGTCAGCAGCACCCAGGAGCCAGCAGCGTACCCCTTCAGGCAGTTTTGTAATGGAGTCCTTCTGCTGAGACACTTCCCCTTGAACAGCTTTCCCCAGTACCCTAAAGGGCAGATTTCCAGCAAATTCTGTCAGTGTGGCACTGCAGTAATTTCTCTGCTATTCTGTAAGCCTGAACCATGTCCTAGCCAACAAGGCCTGGATTTCAGCCCTTCAGTGGGGAGCCTTTTCCTTGGGCATCTGCTCAGCCCTGGGGTAGTGGCCACTCCTTATACCTGCTGTTTCTTCAGAATTCTTCTTACAAACCAGTTCCTTTTTATTTCAATCACTTGTTGTAGTTAATAATTTTTATATTAAATCACTGTTCAAATTACTGTGTGGTTTCTGTCTCCTGCTTGGATCCTGACTGATATAAGCCCTATTTCTTAGCTGTCTTGGGATTCCCCCCAAAATAACATTTGGATTCTGGGCAACAAAGAGGACAGATGTCCACACACACAGGTCTTGGCCTTTCCCTGGGTCAGTGAGTCACCTAATGGAACAGATGTCCCTGGGAGCCATTACACTTGATTAGGCATACCGACTCTTATTGTGGTTATAATAGCTGGTTTTAACTGCTCACTGTTGTAGCTCAACTTTAACCTAACTTGATATCAGAAAAATATGATTGGTTGAGCCAATTCAGTAAGTATCTATTGACAACATACCACCTGTAAGGCCCTACTCTGACTGCAAGCCAGTTCTGCCATTTGTTCATTCCAAGACCTTGAGCTGGTCGGTCACCTTGTCCCTCTGAGCTTCACCTTCTTCATCCATAAAACGAGGCTCTTACCACAGGTATTAGTTATCTGTTACTGCGTTAAAGTTACCTCAAAGTGTAGTGGCTTAAAACAACAACTATTTATTATCTCACTGGTTTCTGTGGGTCAGGAATCTGGGAGTGGCTTAGCAGGGTGGTTTCAGCTCAGAGTCTCTTAAGAGACTGCAGTCAAATTGTCAGCGGGGCTTGCTGTCATCTGAAGGCTTCATTGGGGCTAGAGGATCCACATCCAAGATGGCGCACTCGCATGGCTGTTGGCAGGAGGCCTCAGTTCCTGGTTACATGGACCTCTCCATAGGACTTCTTGCAACTTGGTAGCTGACTTTCCTAGAGCAAGATGAGAGAGAGAGCACACTGAAGATAGATACAGTATCCTTATAACCTGATCTTGGAAATGATATACCATCACTTCTGTCATATTCTGTTGGTCACTGTATTAACCATGTCTTTTATTTTCTGTATTCTAATACTTTGATGTCTGGGGCCTTGCTGACCCTGAAGGGACTGCCCCTCCCAGGATTAGCCAATTCCCAGGGATAGTAAATAACTCTTTGAGAACTTGCCCTTCAAATACGGACCAACCAATCCAGAGTCCACATCCCCAACCTCCTCTTTTATCAGGCTCTAGGCCACTGTCCATCTACACTAATGACCTCAGGGCCAGGTAGTAGACAACTAGGGACAACCCCTATGCCCCAGAGCCTGACAAAATTATTTAAACTAGCTAATCCAAAACCTGTTTGTCCTGCCTCACCCCTTCCTTCCCTAGAAACTGTAATAAAAGCTCTTGTCCACAGTTCCCCCCAAACTGACCCCAGTGCTACCCTGTGTGCCTCCCCCACCCCCTGGTGTTGCATGCCCTCTCCTCTTGGAAACTGTAACAAACTCTCTCTTTTTTCCTTTATTTTTCTTTTTTTTGCTGAGGAAGATTCACCCTGAGCTAATAATCTTCCTCTGTTTTGCATGTGGTCACTGCCACAGCCACCAATGAGTAGTGTAGGTCCGCACCTGGGAACCGAACCTGGGCCACTGAAGTGGAGCATGCTGAACTTAACCACCGGGCCACAGGGCCGCCCCATGAACTGTCTCTTCAATGGCAGTTATTTCCTGATCTTTTGGCCTTACTGTACCTCAAATTTTCTGTTAATACATTGTATTTTAGAACAGTCAAACAGACTGTTCTAATACGGTGTGGAAGGGGACCACACTAGGGCGTGAATACCAGGAGGTGGGGATCCTTGAGGCCATCTTAGAGTTTACCCACCACACCACATATCCCCCTGGGAGAATTAAACAAAACAGGGTAAATGTGGCAAAAGCCCCTCCTACTACAGTCTTGCATCACTTAACTATGAGGATATGTTCTGAGAGACGCATCGTTAGACGATTTCATCATTGTGCGAACATCATAGAGTGCACTTACACAAACCCGGAGCCTACTGCACACCTAGGCTGTATGGTACTAATCTTGTGGGACCACCGCACCAATGTGGGGTACATTGTTATGCAGCACATGACTGCCCAATGACACAGACAGTTGGTCGTACAATCTGATTCTAAAATTCAGATGACTATGATACAGTCGCTCATCCCCAGGAACTTATGACCAAGAGACAAATTCCTGGGTTTATTTACTCATATAACAAGTATTTCCTGGATGGTTGGGCTATACCAGGCATTTGTGTGCCTGAGGCTCATTGGTAAACAAACGCAGGATCTTTGCATTCACAGTCTGAGAACTTTGACTAGGTCTTACTTCATAAAATCTCACAATTTACCTCAAAACTTAGTGGCTCAAAACTACAATTTTACTTTGCTCGTGGTTTTGTGGGTCAGGAACTCAGGAAGGTCTTGACTGGAAAGTTCTCTCTTGGAGTCTGTCGTGTGGTTGCAGTCAGATGTCTGCTGGGGCTGCGGTCAATCTGAAGGCTCAGCTGGGTTGGACGTTCATGACGCTCATTGACGGGGCTGCCGTGGGGTCTGGTTTAAGCTGGGAGCTCCGGTGGGCTATGGATGAGCTCTCCACATGGTGGTCTCAGGGCAGTTATAACAAAATCTGACACGGTTGACGTCGCCCTCCTCTGAAAACACTTCCTTTGCTTTCCTCTCACCACATGGGTGACTCTTTCATAGCCTTCCTTTCTGGTTGTTTTTCACCTCCACTTCTAAATGTTGGAGCTCCTCAGAGCTCTGCTCTTCCCTGTGTACACTCCTTCCCTTGGTCTTGGTCTCCTGGCTTTAAATTAGTATTAATATGCTCCTGACTTCCAAATTTGTACCTCCAGCCAGACCTCTCCTTCCTAACTCCAAAATGGAGCTGCTGGTCTTTCCTCAAAATCTGCTCCTGCTGCAGCTGACGGCAGCTCCCACTGGAAGCCTTGGAGCTGTGCCTGGTTTCTCTCTTCCCCAGAGCCCACAGCTGTTGAAAATTGCCCACGGGGTTTAGAGACTGGAGTGCCTGGTGACCTTGGGGAGAGCCCTTTGGTGGCATGATTTGAGGCAACATCAAATCTCACATTTCTCAAAACCACTAGACCATTTATTCACTAGGCACTGACTGTGCCACTGCCGTTGGTGAGGTGATGCTGGGGTCGGGCAGGTGGGCAGGTACTACATAACCAGCAGCTGGCCTCCCACACCCCAAAAGGGAGCCCTGGAGGCCTCTGAGCAGTTAAAACCAATAGTGCGAGATACAGGAATGTAGCTCCCGGAATCCCCACCTCTGACCTTACTGACTTCTGTTTTACGCACCTTTCTATCAAGTAGAGTCTGATTCCCAAGGCCAGAGCCACTAAAAAACAACCAGTTACCAAAGGGTGGCAGGACCGCTGCAGATGGGCTGTTGGCTGCCTGACCCAAGGGGGCGGGGGCAGAGAAATTAAAAAGCAGAGTTCAAAAGGCACAATTGCTGAGGTCACTTAGTGTAGGACAGACATCCTGGCATACTTCACCAGGTGGCAATGGTGTCAAATGTGGAGAAGGTGCCAACAGTCTAGGGACGGTCTGGCCTGTCTCCTGACAGTCACAGCCTCATTGTGTGACCTCCAGCAACTCACTGCACTTGTCCACAGTGTTTTAGTTTGTGAATTAGAAATATTAACCACTGCCCTGCCTATTAATTAGAAAAAATACCAAAAATAGACTATATAAATACAGTTAAAATGCAGCATAAACACAGGGGTTATTATAAGACACTGGACAGGATACAGTCTGAGAAAACAGAAAGGGCTTAACGTTTATTTATTTATTTATTTATTTTTTAGGAAGATTAGCCCTTAGCTAACTACTGCCAGTCTTCCTCTTTTTGCTGAGGAAGACTGGCCCTGAGCTAACATCCGTGCCCATCTTCCTCTACTTTATACGTAGGACGGCTACCACAGCAAGGCTTTTGCCAAGCGGTGCCATGTCTGCATCCGGGTTCCAAACCGGCAAACCGTGGGCCACTGAGAAGCGGAACATGCATACTTAACCGCTGTGCCACCAGGCCAGCCCCAGGGCCTAATGTTTATTGATCACCTTCTTATGTGCCAGGTGCTGGATGCTTTCATCCTCCGAAAAGCCCCTTAGTATAGTTTTAGTGATGAAAAAACACAGGGTACAGAGAAATTAACTAGCTTTCCAAAGTCACACTGCTGGAAAAGGGCAACAGTAGGTCTTCTCAAAAGATCAGAAGTAGCCTCCATCTTCAGGTCCAGCTGGATCCAGCAATGAATGACAAAATCAATAGAATTTTATATCCTTGTATTAGTTTTCGGAGGCTGGCATAACAAAATACCACAGGCTGAGCAGCTTAAACAACAGAAATTTTGGGGCTGGCCCCGTGGTTGAGTGGTTAAGTTCACACGCTCTGCTTCAGTGACCCAGGGTTTCACCGGTTCGAATCCTGGGCGTGGACATGGCACTGCTCATCAGGCCATGCTGGGGTGGCATCCCACATGCCACAACTAGAGGGACCCACAACTAAAGTACACAACTATGTAGCGGGGGGATTTGGGGAGAGAAAACAGAAAAGCAGAGGGGGAAAAAAGAAGATTGGCAACAGTTGTTAGCTCAGGTGCCAATCTTTAAAAAAAAAGAAAAGAAATTTTATTTTCTCACAGTTGTAGAGGCTGGAAGTCCAAGATCAAGCTGCTGGCCAGGTTAGGTTCTTCTGAGGCCTCTCTCCTTGGCTTGCAGATGGCTGCCCTCCTGCCGCCTCTTTACGTGGCCATCCCTGGCATCTCTTCCTCTTCTGGTAAGGACAGTAGTCATATTGGATGAGGGTCCCACCCTAATGGCCTCATTTTAACCTAATCATTTAAAGACCTTCTCTCCAAATACAGTGTCATTCTGAGGGTTGGGACTTCAATGTAAGAATTTGGGGGGGACACAATTCAGCCCATAACAAGCCTACATACTAAAAGATAAATGCCCACCTAACAGAAGGGGTCCTAAACATTTATTCCCTTAAACAGCGTGATTCCCTCTACAGATTTCTAACGCCATAGTTCTCCTTATTCTTCTGGACAAGAACTTTGTTTCCTTTCAAATGTACATCTACTTCTCCTTCCGGTTTTATTTTACCTTATTTACTCTGACTCTGTTTTCCAAAGGTACTCTTGAAGTGCCTTTCCAACTGTCTATTATCAGCCTTTTGAAGCTCTATAGTTTTAATTCAAGGGTCTCCCTCCCCTGTGGATGTCCAAACGATTTCTGGAGTGATTGGGAGGCATCTTGAGGGTACCCATGTTTAAAAGAAAACCTATAAAGTTGGTATGTTAAAAAGTCTGAGCAACACCAAGTATGGGCAAGGGTGTGGAGCAGGAAGAACTCATACACTACTGATGAGATTGTAAAGTGATACAACGGAGAAGGATTTTGCCGATTCTTATAAAGTTAAACATATACTTACCACATGACTTAGCAATTTACTTCTACATATTCGCCCAAGAGGAACGAAAACATATATCCACACAAAGACTTGTAGCTGAGTGTTCGGGGCAGCTTTATTCATAGGAACCCCAAATTGGAAATCCTCAATGTCCGTCACAGATGAATAGGTAAACAACTTGTTCATCCATGCAATGGAATATTACTCAGCAATAAAAAGGAAAGAACTACTGACACATGCAACAACGTGGGTGAATCCCAAAAATGTCTTGAGATAGAGGAGCCAGACACAAAAGTCTTGCATATGTTTGTATGACTCCATTTATATGAAATTGTAGAAAGCCACAACTAATCTAACGTAACAGAAAGCAGATCTGAGGTTGCCTTGCTGGGTGATGGTGGGCAGACTGACTGCAAAGGGACACAGGAAACTTTGGGGAGCGATAGAAATATTCTCTGTCTCGATGATGGTCATTACCTTTGTCTACTCATTGAACTGTACACTTAAAGTGGGTCCATTTTGTATACATAGATTATATCTCAATAAATTGATTTTTAAAAGACTGAGATAGGATATTCTCCAGCTGCTGTTGGTCATTCCCCTTCATAGTAAACCTCTGCACACAGATCTTATGGAAGAAACAAAAGCCGTGTTTCAAAGTTTTCAAGTCTCTGGGCTTATCATCACAACAGTTTGACGTGGTCTTCACAAGAATTGGAGCGGCAGACTGTGAGAACAAGGGAGCCTGGCAAATCTTGGCGTGCCAGGTAAGGAAGGAGATTGTGACAGATAAATAGGGTCAAGCTGAAATAACAGAAGCCATACTAAGAGGGCTCCCGCTGACCAAAGTGAGACTATTTGAGCATCAAAAGCAGACCACTGGCCAAGACCACCTGACATACAATAAAGCTGAAAAGTCATGAGTCCGTTTTGATATACAACAAGAGAAAAAGTTAGCATAACGTATCTTGAAAGAAGGTAATTGGGATGGAATGTATTCTTGAATCTGCCATTAAATCACATCAGTATTATTGATTCACTTATTGTTTGGAACAGTAAGTGAAGTAAATGTAAATACATTAAATTCCCACTTCCAGCAAAGAAGGGGCAACAGGGAGGGGATTTACCATGCCGCCTCAAACAACTAAAAAACCAGACAAAAGATCAGAAACAGCAGTTTTTAAGATATTGATCATCAGGCAACGAAGGACTGTGAACTGTGAGAGGCAGGACAAAACACGGTGAGCCCTGTAAATCTCCCCGCTTACTGTCTGAAGAAAAGTTCCAGGCCACAGCATAGTGGGGGGAAGCCAGGCAGAAGGAGCTAGGAGACCAAGGAGCCTAGAACTCACAGGGCAGAGAACCAGAGAGGAGAAAGGACTCCGAAGGTCTGCAGAGGGGCTCCCTCAGGCGTTCAGGTGAGTTCTGATCGGTGTGTGAGTGTGTGGAAGTTATCTGGAGCCAGGGAAAAAGCCACCAGAAGGGATTAGAAGGAGGAATTCCCAGAGACCACACAACACTGACATCCCACCAGCCACGGTGGAAAAGCTCATGAGTCAGTGGCATCAGGTAGGTACTCCAAAGGGCTTTGCCCAGACAGTGAGACAAAGTTAGCCTGAGATTAATGCCGCCCGGTCTTAGCTCAGAAAGCTCAAAATCAAGATCCAAAAGCAACAAACTGTTTCCAAACTATGAAATTGTATCTCAGAACAAAGTTCAAGAAGATTTATGATAATATAAAAAATATTCAGGGGCCTGCCCAGTGGCGCAGCAGTTAAGTGCACACGTTCCGCTTTGCCGGCCCAGGGTTCCTGGGTTCGGATCCCGGGTGCAGACATGGCACCGCTTGGCACGCCATGCTGTGGCAGGTGTCCCACATATAAAGTGGAGGAAGATGGACACAGATGTTAGCTCAGGGCCAGTCTTCCTCAGCAGAAAGAGGATTGGCAGTGGATGTTAGCTCAGGGCTAATCTTCCTCAAAAAAAAAAATTATCAGAAACAATTAAATATTGCATAGAATCAGTGAACCAGAGAGTAATTATGTAATGCTTAAATAGATAACGGATCCTTTTCAGAGATGAAATGAAATAATCCTAAAACAAAGAATATTTTTTCCATAGGTTTGTAGATACACATTACTAGAAAAATGTTTAATTCTGTTGTTATGCCATCTTCTTTTAGCATATATTCATCTTATAAAATTATTTGATTATATATCAAAATTGGGTTATTTTAATTTTTATTTCAAGCCCTCTTTTGATTCACGTATGTGTTCTTCAGGTGCTACTTGTTTGGTCTGTTGATAAATAATAAAGGTGTTCGTTTGTGTCCATGACCCATGATGAAGAGAAAAAACAACTGAAACCGACTCAGAAATTACATGGATGATAGAATTAGTAGACAAGGACATTAAAACAGTTATTATAGTTTTATTCCATATGCTTAAGAAGCTGCAGGAAAGATTGATCATGTTAATTAAAGAGAATAAGAGGGAAAAAAAAGACTCAAATCAAACTTCTAGAGTTGAAAACTACCATGCCTGAGATGAAAACCATATTAGATTAGATCAACGGCATGAAGGACCCAGAAACGCAGGAAGAGCTCATCGGGGCTCAGCTGGAAAATGGAAAAGCGCTAGAACAAGAGGCAGGATGCAAACATGAGGTATGTGAGGCAGAGCAAGCTGCAGGAATGGAGGAGGCCCACGTGAACCACACACTGGGTTTGTGTGCCGCAGCCCTCCAGTTACAGAGCCTGGGAAATGAGTCGAGGTCAAGCCGTCCTCACCTTTGACTTAAGGCTGAGCTGGACCCATGTTCACAAAATGGCGGCATTAGCACGATCTGAGGGTGGGGTTTTTAGCCTCTTGATGTGAAAAGGTCACTTAGACATCTGCACAGGCCCAGTTGATGAGTTGGTGGTCTCAGCCGGCCTGAAGTGGACAAGAGTTCTAATTCCTGAAGAACAGCTCACACACCCATTTCCATGGTGACCCAGGCTCCAGGGAGATGGTCTCTATGGGAGCCTAGTGGAGTCAGCACATTGCCTGACAGCACAGTTAACAATGGGCGGGTTAAACAGCTAAAAGCTACAATCAGCAACTGCAAAAAGGAAAAAAAAACCTTCAGTTCCTGGCTACCTAATCATCACTGGCTGTTGCTTGTTTCACTACCTCTGGGTTTTTTAGTTACGTGATACAATAAATACCCTTTTCTTCTTAGGTTCTTTTGAGGTGGGGTGGGAGTTTCAGGTGAACCGAAGGTCTGGTAGGCCTAGGCCTTGGCCCAGTGCACTAACGGTGGCATGCGTGGCTGGGCGACCTCGCGATTTGGGCATGTCTCTTAAGGGGGAAAAAGACCAGCCGTAAACCTGACCTGTCTAAGGGGCAGGAAACCTGAATTCCAGACGGGCTTCTTTTGCTTCCTCACTGAAGGACCAGGAGCTCTTCAAAGGGACTCCCAGGGTCAGAACTGGCACTTATGACTCAGGACAAAAACATCTATTTGCCAGTTGATGAGATGGGAGAGGGGGAGATGGGAGAGAGACAGGAGGCTGATCTGTCTCGCCCACCAGCTCCCACTGACTGCCAGTGGCTGCCTGCAGAGCCTCGGGGCTCCCCTCTGGGCGTGCCCTGGGTGGAGGGGGCTGCCTGCAGAGCCCCGGGGCTCCCCTCTGGGCCATGCCCTGGCATGGAGCAGGCTGCCTGCAGAGTTCCAGGGCTCCACATGTGGAGTAGAGGGGGCTGCCTGCAGAGTTCCAGGGCCCCCTTCTGAGTGCCCTGGGGTGTAAGGGGCCACCTGCAGAGTTCCGGGGCTCCCTTCTGAGTACCCTGGGGTTGAGGAGCTGCCGGCAGAGTTCCCAGGCTCAACTTCTGGGCCGTGCCCTGGGGTTGAGGCCAGGGTTGCAGCATGAGTACCTCCCATTTCTGCGCCAAGCATGTTCCCAGCTCCGGCATTCTGGAAAGACCCTTTGCAGGGAACAGACATTTCCTCTTTGCAGTGAAGAGGAGCTCCTCTATGGTCCCCACTCTGAGGGATGCAGGAGCTTCACAGCCTGGATTTTCCTGTTTCTTGGAACTGGAACTCCAGCCCCCTGTCTGGCTGTGGCCACAGGCTTCTAGACTGGCTCAGCCCCACACTCCTCTCCATGGGCCCTCAGTCTCATCCATTGTCAGGCCTTTGCCATGTAGAAATGATTATCCCACCTCCAAACCAAGTGTTCTGCCTGGAGAGTCCTGCCCAACTTACCCCCGACTCATCCTTCCGGGCCCAATTAAAGCGCCACCCGCCCCCAGCCCTGGGCTCATGACTGCCTCCCTGACGCAGGTTCCCAGCACACAGGGTGCCTCAGCTCTGGCATTTCACAGGCCCACGCTGCGTCACAGCTATTTATAGATGTGTTCAACTCCCTGTAAGCAGGCACCTTAACTCAACTCCAAAAGCAAGTTCCAGAAATACTCCGAGAAATGTAGAGAAGAAGCCTGGTCAAATACAACGCTGTTGCCTTGGGTGGGGGCTGTGTCTGTGTACTTTTACTTTTTGCTCCATACATTTCATTGTTGTTTATAAAATTTGTCTATTACAAGGTTGTAAATATTACAACCTTTTGTTTTAATTTGTTATAAAATAACAAAATACTTAACTTTCTACATAAAGTTTTACATTTCTTAAGTTTATTCTTAGGTACGTTATGGTCTGTGTTACCATGTTACTGGTTAAAAAGAGTAACGTTGGTCTTATGTACCAAAAGAGACCTCCAACCGTATTTTTTTTTTGAGGAAGACTAGCCCTGAGCTAACATCTGCTGCCAATCCTCCTCTTTTTGCTGAGGAAGACTGGCCCTGGAGCTAACATCCTTGCCCATCTTCCTCTACTTTATATGCGGGATGCCTGCCACAGCATGGCTTGCCAAGCGGTGCCATGTCCGTACCCGGGATCCGAACTGGCAAACCCCGGGCCACCGAAGCGGAATGTGCGCACTTCACTGCTGCGCCACTGGGCCGGCCCCTCCAATGGTATTTTTAAGGAGAAAAAGCAAGTCGCAAAACAGTATCTCCAGTATCATACCATTTATGAAAAAAATCCAACCACTAAAATGATAATACATTTCTGTATATGTATATACCATACACATATACTAAATAGGGTGTCTATATGTGTATATGTGTGGTATCTAATATACACACATATACAAGCACCCTATTTAATATATGTATATATGATCTGGAGTATATACATCCTGCACACTGCGATATAGCTATTCCAGGACAGCAGTAGTCAACTTTAGGACAGGCGTAGGATGGGAGCTGATGGTCCAAGGGACTTTAGCTTTTTAAACTTTATAACAGGAAAGTATCTGTGTACTTAAGTGTTTCTAAATAAATAATAATAATAAACAGATCACAGAGTGGAGCCCAGAAGCCTGAGGTGGGAGAGGCAGTGTTTCAAATGAGTCCACTGGAGACATTTCTGCAACAAAGTTTAATCGGTCTGCCAGCAGAGTCCAAACGGACCTCATCGGGAGACAGTCTCCAAAAGTGTCACAGTCTATCATTTTCAAAGGTAGAAGCAGTGACTCTCCTTCATGCAGAGTATGTGTCAAAGATTACTTATGCTTTAAGTAGGGTACCAGAATGGTGCAAGAGCTAGTTCACAGAGGACTGGAGAGGGGGCTGGCCCAGTGGCATCGTGGTTAAGTTCGCATGCTTCACTCTGGTGGCCTGAGGTTTGAAGCCCAGATCTCCAGCACCGACCTACACACGGTTCGTCAAGCCATGCTGTGGCAGCATCCCACATACAAAATAGAGGAAGATGGGGCCGGCCTGTGGCCAAGTGGTTAAGTTCTCATGTTGTGCTTTGGCAGCCCGAGGTTCGCTGGTTTGGATCCTGGGCGTGGACCTAGCACTGCTCATCAAGCCATGCTGTGGCGGCATCCCACACAGAAGAACTAGAATGACTTACAACCAGGGCATACAACTATGTACTGGGGCTTTCGGGAGGAAAAAAACCAGGAAGATTGGTAACATGTTAGCTCAGGGTCAATCTTCCTCACCAAAAAACCCCCACAAAAAAACAGAGAACTGGAGAGACAGAAGTATTTAGAGGGACCAAAAAAAGGTGCTGAAGTAAGATTTCTGAGTTACATACAAAACTGGCCAGTGACCGACGGGGCAATAAGTAGATTGGTAAGATGTAAATAACTTCTGTCATGGAGGAAGGATGACATGTAGGTAATGGTTGTATCATCTGGCCCTCAGCAATGGTGAACAGGTCAGCGAGGTACCGTCTCCTAGAGAATCCCAAAGAGCCCCCTCCGGCTGACCTTTTGGGCCTGACAGTCATCCTTCTGCCTTATTTTCAAATTTGGAATTTCTTCTTAACTGAGGAGTGTTATTTAACTCTAAATCTTGCCTGCTGCTCCCAGTGACTCTCAGCGAACCCAAGCTTTCCCTGAGTTTTTGGTTTGAGCTGGGTGGAGAGTGGACTGACCACACTTGGTGACAGCTCTCTGAGCTCTGAGGAGCCCCCCCTGGGCCTGCTGCCATTGGTCCCCTTGTCTGGAGGCCTGAGCTGGGCCACAGGGAGCAGGGATGCGCCAGCTCTCTCCCAAAGGCAGGCAGCCCGGCAGCCTGCCCCTCACACCCACATCTTCAAGGAGGCTGCAGGGCTGAGCTGAGATCTGGGGACAAACGGGAGTTGGCCAGGGTTGGGGAGGGGGTGTCTAGGGTGAGCCAGGAGCACCAGGAGGAGCCGGAGCAGGAAAAGGCAGCCGAGTCCTGAAGGGCCTGATGTAACCCAAGAGAAGCCTGGGTTTATTCAGTGCTGGGAGCCGTGGCTACATCATTTGATCGGCTGTTTGACAGGGTCCAGCCGATTAACACCGAGGGGTGCAGGGTCGCCCCTTGGTGAAGAACAACCGGCCAGCCCTTCACATAGTTCTGAAACCTGTGCTGCTTCTAATTGCCCTTCATTCCTTTTCCTTTCTTAACCTCCAGTTTTCACTCCTTTGGGTGGCTGCTTGGGAGGCACTACCTCGTGGGAAAATTAGATATAGTAAGAGAATGTGACCACCTGCAGGTAACTTTCAAGATATTTTTCAGTTAATTAATGGAGGAGCACACAGTCCCATTTGAGACAATCAGAAAGGAATCCTGCCCAGATAAGATGTCGAATTAGGTTCGTAGCCTCCATCTGGTTAATGTTTCCTTCTCCCTCCAGTTCTTTGTCTAAATATACATATGCATCGTCCTTCTAAGTTTGCTGGTTAATTGGATGATCAAGAAGTATCTATATATTATTCTTGACCTTCTGCTTTCTGTTAAAATGTTATAGAGGTTTTCTCCTAAAAGCAATAAATAATAAATAATTGGTGAGTAGAAGGGCCGAGGGGTGCAAGAATGCCCCTCGGTGAAGGATGGCCGGCCGACACCCCTGATATTTTCTGAATTATATGCATGCTTTCTATCAAGGTTATGTGTATACTTATTTCTCTTTTTTATTCTTGAAGATATATAGTTTAGCTTAGCTTTTCAGCCCTTTACTTTACTAACAAAGTGATACTTTCTCCGGCAGTGTACTTAAGGGACTGTTAGCTCTACAATCTAAAAGACAAAGGAATGCTTCCACCCCCTAAAGGGCGCGAAAAAGTAAAGATGTTTAACTGCCCGCTGAGAATGCAGATAGCCCTGGGGATAAGACACCCTGGGGTCGCCTTTTGTTCCCATTAACCATCTACACTAATGGCGTAAATGATTGAGGGAGGCAGGGATGGCTTCACCAGGATGCAACCAGACGGACTGCTGTCCTGTCCGGAGGCCTGGACCTTCTCTCTTTGATTTAACTTTACCATGAATTACAACAGACGCCTAGGTACCTATCTCCTTTAGCTTAGAGACAACAAACACTAGTTAATTGCGGAGAAGACGATCATTAACCTTATGCTCTATAGAATGGAATGCTAATAAATATTCTTGTGCTCGTTTTTTACTTCATTATCTCTCTGAGAATATTTGTGAAACTATTTCTGTACTAATCCTGAAAAATATATAAACGACACTTGTGCACAGTAAAGGCGGACTTGCTAACACCAACCCAAGTCTCACGTCCCCGTTATTTTCCCCCTCCCTCATCGCGCCGACGCCGTCCATCCCTCAGGAACCTGGACTCCGCCGGGGCGGGACCCCGGCAATTCAGGAGGGCCATGGATGAGACAGGACCAAAGAGTGGTTTATAAAGCGCTTCTGAAGGCAGATGATGTGGGGCTCAGCGGAGGAGGTAGGAGGTCCAGTGGGCAGAGACTGCGGAGAGGCCCAGGCCGGCGGAGGGGAGGGTCGGGAGGGGAAGTGGAGGCCACAGAAGCAGCAGAAGTTGTCCGTGTGAGGGAACAGGGGATGAAGAGTGGGAAGGGAGCATCAGGGTGACAAAGCTGGGACAGTGGCCCCGTCTCACCCCCTCTGTCCCTGTGGTCGTTCGGAACCCTGAGAAGGAGCCCCGGCCTTGGGCTCTTCCCACCACACTTGAGGCCCCACAGGGGCGCCCCCGCCCAGGTCCCTCCCGTTTCCACGCCTCTGGATCAGGGACCACGATCCCCGGCCCCAGTACTATTAAGGGACCAAGCCGGCAGGAAAAGCGTTCTCAAAGGCCAAGTCTGACATGGACGCTGGGGTTGCCTCCCCCGAGGCTGGAACCACGCGCAGTGGCGCCGCCGCCGCCTCCCCAGCCCCTGGGAGTACAGCCTCCTTCCGTGCAGTCTCAGATGCCGCCCCGGCCTCGGGACACAGGCCGCCCCCAAGTGACAGACGCAGGAACCGCTCAGGCAGAGGGGACCTCGCTGATGGGAGGCGGCCCGCCCGCCCCAGGCCCATTGGGGCCCGGGCGGGGGGGGGGGGGGGGGGGTGCGGGGGAGGGGAGGCAGCGGGTTTCCCCGAGGCCCTGGGACTCCCGGAAGCCCCGAAGGTGTTTACACGACAGTCACGTGAGGCGCCACGCGGACTGAGTCACCGGGAAGGATCCGGCGGGGCGCTGGGGTCGGCCGGGCCAACCTCGGGGCCCCACGGCCTTCTCCCCTACCCCGCCTCGGCCCTGGCCTCGCAGGCTGGGAAATCCAAGGCGTGCCAGGCCCGGAGGCAGTCCACGAGCAGACGGGGGCTCCAGAAGGAGCAACTCGGGGGTCATCACACCATGCCCTCAGTTTCGCACATGAGAAGATGGAGGCCCAAAGCGGCTCATAGCTGGGGTTCAGGACGGATGGGGGGTCGTCAGGAGTGACTGGAGAGAGAAGAGCGTCCCAGGTTTGGAGAAAGGATGCGGGAGCAGCTTGGGAGGGACACTGGGGTGAGACCCAGGATCAAGTGCCGGAGAGGTGGAGAAGCAGAATGTGTGTCCTCAGAAAGGTTGTTTACACTCTGCGCCCCACCACCCCACCCCCACCCCCACCCCCACCCCCGCGCTCCAAAACAGCTTCCACACCCTTGCCATACCTCAGCTGGGGCTGGCATCTCCCGCGTTGTCGTCCCCCAGTCCCACTTCCCATACACTTACAGGCCAGCGGCCTTCCTTGGCACCCAACTCCACCTGCCGCCTGGCATCGAGCCCTTTCACATCCCCGCCCTCTCCAAACCTTCCTTCTCTTCTGCACTCTGCGCACGTTCCCCGCCTGTTGCCACAGGGGCGCTCCTACACACCTCTGAGCCTTTGCACATGCTGTTCTCTGCACCTGGATTGCCCTCTCCGCACACCCTCTTCTCTCCCTGGTGAACTCTGGGGGGCCGTACCCAGCTCTAGAACAGTGCCTCCTGCAATGCCTTCTCTGGGGGCGTCTACCAGCTCCACTCTCGGCCCCACTTGCTTTCTGACCTCCCCAAGACCGGGAACGCACGCGTGTGTGAACCCCGGGGCACTGGGCCTGGCACTTGCAGTGAAAAGGCTTTGGGCCCCGGGAACCGCACAGAGCTGGGAGCTGAGTGGGCAGGTCACTCGGCCTCTGTGGGAATCGGGTGTCAAGGGACGCTCGGGAGGGGGTGGAGGGTAGGGGGGCATCGTCGGAAGGAAAGAGGGGTGGGGTGCCCGAGGGCTCCGCTCTGTCCCAGGTTGGGGCCGGGGTGGGGTCCAGAGCTGCGAAAGAGGCTGGTGCCTGTCTCCTCCTCCCCCTGCCGCAGGGGCGCGGGCGCTGGATGCCGGCTGCATCCCTGGGCGGAGATGACGCGCGAGTTCCAATTGCGGCCCCCGCGGCCCGCCTCGCCCCCCCGGAGCCCGCGCCTGCCAAGAATGCTCGCAGTGGCGTCATCCGGCCGCCCTCCAGACGCCTGTCTTCTCCAGCCTGAGCTTCGCGAGGGGGAGGCGCGGGGGAGGGGGCCTCTCAGGTCTGGGGGTCCTGGGGGGCAGACGCAGCCTCCAGTGCGTGAGTGCTTGCACTAGGCCGGCGCCTGCGGAGGCGCAGAGCGGTCTGGGGTTCGAAGGGGTTAAGCAGGCAGTCTCAGCGAATGTGGATTGCTTTGCTTGGACTTGAGCCCCGATCCAGTTATTCTGAGTTAGCCTCATACCGCTCTGGGATGGAAGGTTCTCCTAGGCCCTCACTACTTCTCAAGACGTGACCCCAGACATTTAGCAGCTCCTTGGTTCCTCCCACTAATAGGGAGCTCACTACCTATTGCTACTAAGAAAGTTCTTAAATTAACACCCTCTTATGCCTGGCTCATTCATTCATTCAACCAATGTTTACCCAGCCCCTACTGCGTGGCAGAGACTAGGCACTGGTTTAAAGAGGATGTAGCCGTGACAAAACCAATGATGTTCCACTATTCTTCTGTGCATGTGGATCTCCAAGCTCTGACCTCCGGGTTAAGCCCCTCTTCTGTGTTCTGGTAGCTCCCAGGCTTCTCCCCATGAGCACAAACAACACCTGGGTTCCATAAGCCAGAGAAGGGGAAGCCTTTTCTGGTTTGGACTTGACCGAGGTGTTTGGTGATGACTAATGCACCAACGCCCGGTGAAAGCTGAATCCTGAGCTCTGAAATCTCCACAGATTCCATCTCTTCTCTCTGGAGGTAAAGGGGGGTGGGAGAGGGGGCAGAGAGGGGTGGCTCCCCTGGGGCTGGGCTGGTCCAGGAAACCTGGCTCCAGACCCATGGCACAGCCCCTAGAGCAGGCATCATGGGCAGAGCACGCGTGGTGCAGGAAGCCAGGACTCCAGGAGCTGCCTGCCTGAGGTTAAGCCCAAGGGTCAGAAGGCCTGGGGCTCCCACCCACTAAGAAGGAGGTGGGCATGTGTTTCCTCACAGGTGGTGGTTGGAATCTGGGGGCAGGGAGGGCAGATGGCCTGTACTGGAGACTTCCCACCTGGGTTCAGGGGAAGGGCCTCCCTGTCCCCATCTGGGGAGCAGCCCACCTCCCAGAGGGACATCCCTGTGGTCCTGACTTCACCTGTCCACCCTTGTTCTTTTCTCCACCTGGAACTCCCCCATCTCTTCTCAAAGCTGGTTCATTCTCATCCTTCAACTCTTCTCAGATGTCACCTTCCTTGACCATCCTATCTAGAACCGGTCCCCTCTGGTTCTCTTTGTCCCACCATCTTCCTTTCTTCAGATCACTCACACTGCAGCTCTTCACCGGGACTGTTGCCTGTGGACTCCACTAGAACACAACTCCGGGAAGGCAGAAACCTGGCCTTTTTCCTTCCTTATTTTCACTAGCTGTGCCTGGCATGGAGGGTGCTGGTGAATGAATGAAGTTCTGTTCCAGGGTCATATAAAGAATTAAAGCTAGAGGTCAGGAAAACCAGGTCCTGTTCTGCTACTCGTTTTGTAATTTCTCTCTTTATAGCCACCTTTTACACAAAGGATTGGAGTCAGCTTTTAAACAGACAGCGAAGGTGAGCTAGCTAACCAGCTAGATAACGATCAGGCGGAGAAAGTTCAGGCAGGCTTAAAAGACCAGGGGAAAGGCCATAGAGTCCTGTATCACTGCCAACGTTGTGCCTCAGTTATGACTTTGAGCTTCCTGGGGGCCAAAAAAAAAAGGAATAGAATTTGTTACATGATTCTTCTTATTCATAAGGAAAAGCATCTGAATTCCTCAGGGAAAGCGAACCTTTTGCTGGCAGTTAAGATATAAGAAATTTCTCGGGGCTGGCCCCATGGCAGAGCAGTTAAGTTCTCGCGCTCCGCTGCGGGCAGCCCAGTGTTTCCTTGGTTCGAATCCTGGGTGTGGACATGGCACTGCTCATCAAACCACGCTGAGGCAGCGTCCCACATGCCACAACTAGAAGGACCCACAACGAAGAATATACAACTATGTACGAGGGGACTTTGGGGAGAAAAAGGAAAAAACATAAAATCTTAAAAATAAATAAATAAATAAGAAATTTCTCACTAGGTCTTCATATAGGGATGTGGTTGCTCTCCATAGCAGCCTTCCTAACTGAAGGCATTGTTCCCGGGGCACTGCAACATCCAGCGAGTAGGATGCCAAGAACAACTCAGCACACGAGCTCTGCAGGGTCGAGGAAGGAGTTCTCCGGGGCTCTGGCTGGACCCGGGGACGAGGCCTAGAGTGGAAGAGGAATGGATGAACTGAACTCGCTTCAGGGCAGTGTGGCTCCCAGCTTTTTGGTTTACGTGGCTAATGATTTTATTTTTAAACTAGAGGTTTTCAACACCATCTATAAAATATTCTTGTAAAAAAAAAAAAGGAATCCAATTGGATCAAGCTTCTAGATCTAATCACTTGTTTATAAGAAACACAGAGGGGATGGGGGAATATGTTGCACCAGACCACGGGGATGCAGTCAGCAAAATCCACAGCATGGAAAATTCCAGGGGCAAACAACCCAGATTCTTCAGCAAATAAATTACAGGGGAAAAAAGGTGGGGAGGGGAAGCCTATAGAATATAATAGAGTCTTCAGAGACATAGATCAAAGGAAATGTGTGGACTCTGTTTAGATCTCGACTGAACAAACCAACTGCCAAAAAATTGAGACAAATTGTATATGTGAAGATTTATATTAAAGAAGTGTTAATTTTTTTAAGTGTGAAAATGCTAATGTGGTTATGTTAAAGACAAATGTTTACAGATGAATTTATCTGATGTCAGGGATTTGCTTCAGAATAATCCAGGGCATGGTGGGATCGGGGAATTGGGGAACAAAAGTGGCCAAGGGTGAGTGTTGTTGGAGCTGAGTTACCTGGGGATTCATCAAACTATCCTTAATACTTTTTTATATGTTTGAAACTTTCCAAAATAAGAAATTTTTAAAAATTGGGTATATTGACAGAAAGTTAGCCAACTTTTCCCAGTTAATCAATGTTTCCCAAATAAGAACATCACAACAAAATAGCTACCATCCACTCCCACCATCATTGCATAAGAAAAGGAACTTCGTAAGGGCAAACACACAGGAAGGGCTTAATCTCTGAATCAAGGCCAGTCTTCAAAGGGAATGTAAGTTGATTTCTGGAAAAATCACAGCAGACACGACCAGGGACTGGCACTGAGCTGTGGGCCCCAGCTTCAAACAATCATCCCCAAATTTTTCAAAGGTTGACATGAAAGCTGGTGGACAGGCCATTTGAGGCTGCCCTTGCTTGCTCTGGGACTCCAGAAGGCTGTCACTTGTCTCCTCTGGACCATTTTTCCTCTCTCAAAGACTCACAGTGTTGAACTTAGAAAGGGCCTCAGAGACCTGGTGTAACCTCTTATTTTTACAGATGGAAAACAGGCCAAGAGAGGAAAAGTGACTTGCTGGGGGTAACACAGTCTGACTCAAGCAGGGCTTTTGACTCCTAGCACAGAGTTCACTCCACCCAATGATTTACCTCCTCTGTGTCGACTCACGTTGTTTTTGTCTTCAATTGGTGCCTGGAAAGATAATTGCAAAAACTTGGTGCCAGACCACCAGGCTTTAAATCTTGACCTTGCCACTTGCTGGCTGTGTGACCTTGGGCAAGTTTCCTTAACTTCTCGGGGCCTCAGTTTCCTCATCTGTAAAATGGGTAGGTGCTGCATAACACACTCACCTTGTAAGGTTGCTGTGAAGATTGAGCTAACGCGCGTGCAGTGCCTGCCACATAGCAACTGCTCCGTGTGGGCTGTTGCCTGGGCTTTCACCTCCTATGAGGAAGATGAGCTGCTCAGATTGATTGTGGAAAGGAGGCTGGCCTTTAACTTCGGATCATGGAATTTCCCGGGCTGGAAAGGGTCTCCTGAGATCATACAGAGGAATCCTTTTACAGAAAGAGGAAGTGAGTCCCCGGGGGCTATGTGAGCTGCTGATGGTCCGGGAAGGCAGTTGGTGACAGAAGATGAAATAAACCCTAAAGGGGCCCCAGGGTCCCGGGGCTCTGGGCTTTGCTAAGCAAGTCAGTGAGGCCCCCAGCTCCATCTCATAGGCCCATTCCACCCTAAGCTAATGTCAGTGCCGGTCAATTAAAGGCACATGGTGAGTGCGCAGAGCTTTACAGTTTATGATAAGCATTTGCAGACTTGGTCCAGTGGGAGCCTCACTCCAGCCCCAGAAGGTTGTGAGTCCTGGAATGAATACCCCGTTTCACAGGAAGAAACAGGGGTTGGGGGCGGGGGGAAGGGATTGGTAACTGAAGCCACAAGTAAAGACTCAGAAGTTCCTTGAACTATGGAAGATGAGGGAGTTCTCCTTCAAAAGAAGAAGGTTAGGTCAATGTAAAATGGCTGACGCCTCCTCTGCCTTTGGAAAAGTACTTGAACTACCAAGAAGTCAACTTCCCAAAGAAGTCCTAACTCCAAGGAGGGCAGGAAGGAAAGCAGTTGTTATGGCAACATCTTTGGCAGCCTATTTTGAGTCCTCCCCAGGTTCAAAACAACAGCTTCCAGCAGGTTCCCTTGAGGAAGAGGAACTCCAGCCCAGCAACTGCCCTTGGCCAATCTCCTGCCAGATTTCGGTGGCAAGAGGAAGGTGGCAGCCAATGAGGAGGGCTGCAGCTTCTGTCATCGGGCCCTGAGCCAGACTGGAAGAACCAGAAGGCAGGCGCACGTGACTGTTTCCATGGTGACCTCCCTGAGCAACCTGACTGGTCCTGTTTTTGAGCACTGGAAAATTCCACCCAGCCTCTGGCCTGATTTTGTTATTTTCTCTGCCTCCTTCCTGCTCCAAGGCCTGATGAATTCACTGCCAGTGGTTAACCCCTTCCTGAGATGTGCCTGGCTCCAGTCAGATCTGGGGGTCTGGGCAGGGGGGCTGTGTGCCCTGCACTGTGCTTAGTGCTGGAGTGGGGAGGGAAGGAAGCCCGAGACATGGTAGTGACAGCCACCATTTATAGGACACGTTGTTCCAACCAGGCACCTTCCTAAGCTGCTGACAACCTCACAACCCTGAGAAGAGCGTACTACCCAGATAATTTCTATTTCACTGAGGAATAAACTTGATTCAGAGAGGTTATGTAACTTGCCAGCATCAGGGAGAACAGCCAGCAAGTGGAGGAACCAGGCCAGACCTAATGTGTGGACCCCTGGGGCCTCTCTCTCCGTGGCCCCTTTATAACTCGCACAGTGTCATAGAACCAGATGGTATTGGGGACAGGGTGCAGAGGAGGGAGAGATCCATGGTCTTGGGGGAGCTGAAGGAAGGTGACATTTAGGCTGAGTGGAAGAACAGGGAAAGACCCGTGGGCTCCAGGACACCCAGGTTGCCAGGCTGGAGCTGGGGGCTGGTGAGCGAGGCCACACTGGCCCCAGGGAAGGCTGCGGCCAGGGCCCAGGGCCAAGTCCTCACCATTTGGCCTCCAGAACTGGCCATGCTGGGATTCTGGCTGGGGGTGAGGAGGGAAGTCAAGCCTATGAACATTTCTACTGGACTCCGGCTGGGGAAGGGCTGGCTTGGGCTGGGGGTGGAGCTCAGAGCCAGCAGCAAGAACCGGGAGTGAGCCTCTCAGAGTCCCTAGTAGGGTCGCACAGATTCGACTGTGTGGATGCCACATAAGCTGCATGCAGAGCTGCTCTGAGCTGAGGCAGGGCTATAGGAAGACTGAGACTCTGTTTTTAAGGATGTCAAATGACGATGACAAATAATAAATCATGTGCCAAAGTTCAAGGTAACAGCACACAAGTCACCGAGTAGAGGGTGTGACCATAGGAGTGCTGGTGAGGTCACTGGACCACGAGGGCCACAGGTATCTGCAGGATGGACTGACCATCCAGCAGGGCGGGCTTCCTGCAGAAGGAAAAGGGCCCCTACCTGGTTCCTAAAGTGGGGGCTCCCACTGGCAGCGACAATGGGCATGTCCTTGGGGGAGAGGTGGTAGGATGTCCCAGGCACTAGGGATCTGCCAGCAAATGGGGCTGGAATAGAGGGGCACAACTGATTGAGCTTTATGGCCCCGGCTCAGGGTGGGGCAGTGGGTGATAAAGATCTGGGGCACGTTGGGCTTCAGCTGAAGTCTTTGCCTAAGCAGAACAGTCATGGAAATCTCCACCTGGAGTCCCCTTGACCCTCAGAGGAGTGAGGGGACATGTTAACAAACAATCATCCAGGAAAAAATAGGCTGTGTTGTGACAGAGAGTAACTATGGGGTGGTGATGCACGACGACTTTGGATATGCTGGTCAGGGAGGCCCTTTCTGAGAAGTGACATCCAGGCAGGGCGATGAGAATGAGTGTCATCTGAAGAGTTGGGAGGGACATTACAAGCAGATGTGTCATCAAGAGTAAAGAACATGAGTCTGGAAACGGCCAGGGCCTCTCTCAACTCAGAAGCCATCCTTCTGCCCAAGGAGCAGAGTCCAAACTCCCTCTCCAGCCCGTTCAGGCCCTCCCAGACCTCACTCCGGTCTGCCCTTCCTGCTTCCCCTGCTTTCTAGGGCGTTCCCACCACCTGAGGAGCTTTACAGTCCATTCCGCCTCAATCACTGTATGGCTCTCCTCTTACATTAGCCCTGGAGAAGGACCCATAATGCTATGGGCTTCTGTTTCTACCTGGTGTGTGCTGAGGAAAAGTTCCTGGAACTGAGTGATCTCTGCCCCCTTGTTCTGCGAGACTTGTCTGTGGGATGTGGGCCATAGTTGTGTTGAGGAAGAATAAAGATGCTTCTGTGTGCATGTAGAAGGTGTGAAATGTTTAATAAGCATCATCCTGCGCATGTGGTGTTAACACAAACATCCACGTGACACCTCAAGTGGGTGACTGCACAGATGAGGGATACAGGAATGCGATGACTCACCGGGAGGCCTCACTGTGGCTTCAGGCAATTTCCGAAGGTCCACTCAGCAGGCCGTGGAGGGTGAGTAACTGGAGGCCCAGTACAGGTGAGGGCTGGGGGCAGCACCTCCCGCAGGGAGTCACCCAGACCAGTGACAGCGAGGCCTGGGCCTGGGCTCCTCCACCCCGGAGGGCGAATCTTCACCTGGAGCTCCGTGGGGAGGGAAGGCGGCCCTGGGCTTCCTCCCCCACCTTTGCGGGTCCCAGTCTGTCTGCGAGTCTGTCAGAGAGGAAGCGGCTCCCACTTTCCCACGCAGTTCCTCTCAATGCGATTTCACTCCATCCCGATGGGCAGGCGTTTGCGTCAAATCTAAACGCATTTTGTTCCCATTGCAGCACTTCGGGTCTGCCTAGTCACTTCCTTCTCCCTTACTAACACCCTCCAATACCTAAACGGCACGACAAACTGCTGAGAACCTCACATCATGACAAAGCTGATTTTCACAAGTGTCTCTGGACCGGACATTCCGGGAGGTGAACGCGTCGTCCCTCCGCAGCCCCTCCTGCGCTGGGTCATCAGTGACGCTGCACTCAGGGGGTTCCACCACCCGCACTCTTTTCACTGTGCTGCTTGGGTTTTAATTCTGAGAGCTACCATTCCAGTTGGTTCACTTAGTCAGTACTCAATAGACATAATGAGTTTCTATTGTGTGCCAGGCACTAGGGAGACCAAGAAAGACCTCCTAGGCCTCAGTTTCCTCATCCGTCTAAGGGGACAGCAGCAGCATCTCCTTCACAGGGTGGTTGGAAGAACTGAAGGGAGACCATGCACGGAAAAGGATGTAGCACAGTGCTCCACAAATGCTACAGGAAAGAAGGCTTTCTGCTGGATTTACTGTCCTGCAGACCCAGCAGGGACAAAGGAGGGACCCAGGAAAGCATGGGAGACTCTGTTCTCTGCTGGGGAGAGGAGGACAGTAGAGTCTCCACTGAAGACTAACTGGGCCCAAGAGGAGGGCCCAAAAGGAGGGTGGACAGCCTGGGAAGGAAGGCCTAGGAGTGCTGGGGTGAAGCCAGTGAGGGGCCTCGCTGAGCTTGAAGCTGGGAGAGATGGGGCCGATGCAGCTCCTCTGGAGAGCCACCTTCCGCCCTTTGTCGTCACGCTGTCCTCCCACAACTATGGTGCTACAGATGGGCTTCCACAGCCAGGCCTTCTGGAAAGATCCACAAACAGGCTGCAGGGCCCAGCGCCAAGGACATCATGTAGTGAATAATGTGCTGCATAAACTAAATTATGAATTTATGTGGTGAATAAACTAAAGAAGGGAACCGGCAGCAGGGAGCTCTCAGGCTGGGAGTGGGGAATGTTCTTTCAAGATATTCCCCCCGCCCCCCACCCCCAGAGGATTCTATCTCACAATGGTTCCTTCCTCTGAGTCTTAGAGGAGGCTCTATGAGAAGATGGATGCCTCTCTCAGGAAGCTAAGAGGAAAGTGTTTCCCTCACTCTTCTGCCAAGTGATGTTCGGTGCCTGTGAGGGACAGCCCCAGAGTTGCCTCTCCTTCCTGACAGCATTTTGGGGAAGACCAACGACACAGCCACTTCTAGTTTCTGCAACTCGTTTTTGCTGGAATTGCCCTCAGCTCTTGCCTGCTAATGGTGCGTCTGCGGGGTTTCAGTGGTTGATTTTAGACTTTCTCCAGGGTACATTTTTAACTGTCCAAAATCCCCTAGAAAACAACCATCTCCCTTCCGTGTAAGAGCTCTGAGCTGCGTCATCTCTGTGGGTTTCTTCCTGCCGCAGGAGCTGGCTGCTGTGCAAAGAGGAGGGAGCCGAATGTGTGTGCGGTCATTGTTCTAGAAATGAGCTCTGGGAAGGTGGGTGGCAGAAGGGGGCTAAGAACTGCAAATTCCTGGAGTCTTTAGAAAACAAGAAAGTTGTGTTTTTGAGACTCCTCTTGCCTTTTATTTCTGACCTGCATTTCCAGAACAGTCTTTGGTACTGCAGGACTAGATAAAAATCACAGGATTAGATAAAATAGAACAAGAGTCCTGGGAGAATCTCAGTGTAGCTGACGACTCACCCAGACGGGCCTCTGGACCCCAGACCCAGAAACGGAGGGCCTCAGGAGCTCAGAGCCTGCTGGCCTTGCTAAAAAGGGAAAGAGGTGGAGTGGATTCTGGCATTCTCTGGAGGTTTCTGGCCTGACGTGAGTCAGGAGGATTAGGCAGGGCCTTGCTGACAGGAGGCCTGATTCTAAATTTTTGCTACTTCAGTCCTTTCAGTGCCCCAGCTCCTTGAAGCCACACCAGGAGGCCTAACATCTTCCGTGTTCTCATGCCATCTCTTTGTTTACTGCATTTTATAGAATCAGCATCATCACTTCTTCCATCTAATCTCCTCATTTTATACAGAAGGAAATTGCCACTGAGAAGTTATTTGGGTTCGTGCCCAAGGTCACAGGCTGTCTGTCAGGGGAGTGACTGCAGAAACCAGAACCAAGGGCCTCCTATTTTTAGCCTGGGATTTTTTGAGGGTGGGGAGCAGGGAGCACGAGATGACTGGCTAAAATGGACTTGTCCTCTTAATTTGTGTCCCAGGACCCAAATGAAGACTAGGTTTCAGACTGAGGCGCAGGGCAAGAGACAGAATGCTGAAGCACCAGTGGAGAGAGCAGACGCAATGGGACATTCTGAAGCTAAAAGGACCATGGATGCAGGCCAGAGCAAAGATGCCTTGAAAAAATTTAGTTTTACGTAAAAGGGATCCTGAGCTCAAAGAACTGAGAGGAGGGCACATAATCAAATGTATTATTAATCTCCTCACCAAAGAACATGGTGACTTTAGGCTATCTTGTTTAAATAAATCTTCCAGAAAAGAAGAAACTCACTATATAAAAAAAACAAGGAAGGAATTCGAATATTTTGGAGACAGCCAGACAGTTTTGTGAAATGAAAGCTAGGAGAGATGAGGGCAGTAAATGTTTGGGCCGAAACAGTAAAAACGGGGATTAATACTGCCCATAATCTTCTCTAAAATATTTTTCATTTACCAACTGGGGAAAAACAATTAGAATTTTCTCTCCGGCCTTGGCAAGCCATCTCTTTTGGCATAAGAGATTCCTGAGTGCTGAGCTTCATTCAAATCTCTATTTCTTTTCCCAAACCCAGAGCGAATTAAGCAAATAATATACAGTTCAGCCATTTTAACAGTATAAGGAAAATGCTTTAATCTGTAAAAGGAATGGAAATGACTAGTTTAGCGACACTGACAATTACTGCAAGCATCTTAGGGCTCTTAACATTTACTTCATGGGCTCCACAGTGGGAGAGGGAGCAGAGATAACAGAGGGGGTCCTAAATCCACCCCCAGCCCTGGAGAAAGAAAGGGGAAGGGACAGAAGGGCTGGGAGACGGCAGCAGCTGGGGGGCGCAGAGCGGAGACAGGGCGGCAGCGTGAAGTCAAATCTGGGGATTCCAGAATCGGTTCTGGTACTAATTAGCTGCGTGTGATTTTAGGCAAATCACAAACTCCCCAGGCCCCCAAATTCCATTTGTAAAAGGAGGTGACCCAACTCAGTTTTCCTCCTTCCAGGGCTCAAGTTCTACCAAAACTTTTCCAATCCCAGAGCAAACATCAAGACTGTGTCTGAAGGGAAGGTCTGCGTCTCAGGAATATTCCACTCTTCAAAGCAAGCGGGGCGGGGAGAAGAAAGAAAGATGAAACAAGAACAATTTTGGCAAGGTCACCCTAGAATAGCTGCTTTAAAGGCCCTGCTTCTTCGGGGGTGAGGGGAAGGTGGGGCATTAGCATACGAGACCCCCAGGCGACCCCCAGGCCGGCTCCCCGACCTTGTCACAGCCACTGTCACTTACAGGAGCCTAAGGGGTTTTTAAAATACAGGGTAGCAAGTTTAGACACGGCCCATCACTATTTATGCCATCCTAACCAACACCACGTCACTAAACTCCTTCTTCCTCTCTTGAATTTACTGCCCAAACACAGGCCATTTCGGAGGTTCTAGAATAAAGACCCTGGAGGTGAGAGAGGAGCGGAGGGTGGGTGTCACCACCCCTTCCTGTCCTGGGCTCCAGGCTTTAAACGACGCTGCGCCCGGAGCTCTCTCCATTTTCTCTCACTGCTTGTTTCTTGGCTGCTGGCCCAGTCGGAGCCCTCGCCACCGCCAGCGTTTCAGACGAAGGCGACCTGTTGACAGACCAACACCCAAGGGACGTTACAATAAAACATGGCATTTGCTAATTACAAGGGGGTGATGTGTGAATTTTTAATTAGTGGGTGACTGAGACGATAATGAGGGAATGACAAAGGACAGGAGAGGGGAAAGAAGGGCCACGCGGGGCTGGAAACGGAAGGAGGGCGGCAGCCCTCGGCTGGCAGGAGCCCAGGGTCGACCGGGAAGCCCGCGCCCCGCGCCCCGCGCCCTTCTCTGGACCCGCTCAGGCCCCGGGGGCGGGGCGCGCATGCGCACTGGCGCGCTGCGCCAACCGCCACCGCTCCCGGAGGCGGCTGGGACCGGCTGGAGCCGGTTAGAACCGGCAGCGCCCGCCCGCGAGCCGACGCCTCACAAAGGCAGGCGGCGGCTCACGGCCCGCGGATCCCTGCGCGGGGCGGGGTGGGTGAGGGCTCGGGCCGCACCCCTCCCCCAGCCTTTGTCCCGGTGTCCCGGCCGCCCCTCCCTGTCGTCTCCGCGCCCCGCCCGGCCTCGCCCGGTGCTTCTCTGCGCCGCCGCTTTAGCCGCGTGGAAACCGGGGCCGGGACCCCCACCCGGCGCCATTTTCGTTTCCAAACCCTCAGGCCTCGCCCGGGCCCCGGGTGTCTCTCAAGTCCTTGAGGCGCAGCGGCAGGTCCTGGCGTCCCGGGGTTAGGTCAGCTTCCTTTACGGGGGTAGGGCAGAGGATGTTCCAGAAAGGAAACTGCTGGAACTGCAGAAGGCCGCGGCTCTGCGGAAGGGCTTCGCTTCGTTCTCGGCTCCAGTTTTAAATGTCTTAAGAATGAAGCCAAAGCAGAGAGAACACAATCTGTAAAATAAACACCTGGAAAAACAACCTCCTAAGCGAAAGGTCACAGACATTTGGGAACGTGGTCCCAGACTGGTGCCCCAGGTCGCTGTCCTTGCAGCAAAAGCACTGACTTTCCTGGTAAAGAGGACACTAAACCTAGGTGTTCACAGGGGACTTAGATTTGGCTTTAAAGAGAGGGAAGCCGGGAAGTGTAGACACGGGTCACTTTTGCAAACAAAAAGCTACTCCAGGCTTGATGTAAAATGTCACAGCAGGCAACCCAAAGCCGAGGGGTCGAGCTGGCATTTGGTAACTCCAGAAGCTGCCAGAAGGACATGAAACATGTAAGACAGGGAACAGCCCAGCCGCCACCTCAGAGCTTAGCAGGCCCCCGATATGGGTTGTGGCTTCTGGAGACATTTTCTTAAGTGCATTTCCAAATTTAGGAGAATTTTAAAGAAGATAACCCAGATTTCTGGAATCAAAGGGCCATCCAAATGTGTACAGAGCCACAGGACAACTGGCGGGAGTTGACGCAGTTTGGGGAGACCCCCCCCCCACACCACTTTGTTACAGCTTCTAAAATGGCTGGGGTGTTGCAAGGCTGAGGCTCAGCCACGTAATGGAAACTCAGGCCGTCAGAAACGCCATTGTAACCCCCCTTCAAAAAGCACTAACGAGTACCTACCGGGCTCCAGAAAGCCTTAAAAGGTACTCAAGAATTATCAAGCAAGTCCCAAGTAATGGCTCTGAGTTTTTGTGAACTGTTGGAGGGTCTACTTCTATGTGATTTTCACCTAAATTTTGAGCTCAAATCTACTTGCTAATAAGTCTTAAATATTTCTGGATACATAGTTTACAGACAAGTTGCATAAGCTTTTAGAAAAATCTAGAAAGGCTTCTAAACGAAATTCTATTTTTAACACTTCCGAGGGACTATTTTTGCTTCCCCTCACAAAGACGGCGGAGGGTTATTAAATTCAGCGGGGTGAGTTGTCCTTGATCTATAAAATACGTGGCTCCGGACGCAGCGGCAGGCATTCAGGCAGCGAGCGCAGAGGTCCTGGGCAGGCACGAGGAGCGGCTTAAGGAAACCGCAGATAAGTTGCTGTGTTAGAAATGATAGAAGTTAGTACAATTGTTTAGGAGATGTAAATAGCGAGAATACTTAAGTTAATGCTTAGCATTAAATTTTTAAAGTAGTTTCGATAATAAGATCTTGCCGAAGGGAAAATAATGAAGACTGACTTGAAAAGTAGTTTGAGAAAGGAGGAGAGAAGAAAAAAGATATTTCTAGAATATGAGGGAGGTTAAGAGATGAAGCTTAGTAATGGAGTGAGATAATTTTAAATAGCTGAAAGGACTGCGAAGTCCGAAATCAAAACGGCATTAAATTGAAGAGCAGCGTTTTAGATTAACTTTAAAACGTAGATGACGTAAATAGAACCTAAACGTTTTAGAAAATGAGGTTTTAGATGACGAAAATACTTTAAACGCCTTCTGTTAAAAAGATTAAAGGTGATTTAAGAGCGAGACCTTCATATTCGTGGCGCAGGAAAGGTGATTTGAAGCCTAGTTGGTCTTATGGCATTATTTGCTAAAAATTGATGGAAATAGTAATTGGGAGTGGCAGGATAAAAATTTGGAGAAAGAAGATTAGAAATTAGAAGTGGAAAACACAGAAGACAGAAGTACAGGAAGGTGAAGAAAAGACTTAGAAGATAGGAAAAATAGAAGATAAGACGCCTCTAGAAGACAGAAAAACTAATTTCAAAGCCAAAAGGTAGGAAGCAGAAGAAAAAGTACTTAGACAAATTAGGAAACCAAAGCAACTAAAGGCCCAGATAGAAATTAAGTAGGAAACCAGAAGAGAGAAAAAACAAGGTTGAAAATACAGTCAAGGAGAAGTGTTTCAGATAGAAAATGAAAAGCTAGGACAAACTATTGGATACGAGCATACAAGATAGACATGAGAAAATTAGAAAAATTTAAAGCTAAAAAATTGGATAAAGTACAAGAGCAGAAAAGCAGAGGAAATTAGCTTTTTATAGTGATAGGAATTTTTTAAAAGCCTATCAATTTAATCTCCGGTGATGCGGAAGTTAGAATTGAGAAGATGAGGGTTAAACTACTGTAGACCAGGACCAATTTAGAAGAATTTCCGGAAGCTAGAAGAGAAATCAGTTAAAAATCTCAGCCAAAAGCTACTAAGAGGACTGAAGTAATTTAATAAAAATTAAGAATGGTTTTGGAAGAGTTAAAAATTTGAAATGCCTTAAATACAGTAGCTTAGTTTTCTTTGGAAAATTTAAAGGACTTTGATAACAATTCAAGATCAAGAATACTCAGCAATTTAACCATTTGGCGCTGGACTTTGAGCTCAGATGATTTAAATGCCGAGGACTAGCGTTAATTGACAGCTGACGCAGGTGCTACGCAGAAGTGGATTCAGTGATCTAGGAAGACAGGAGCGGCAGACAGGATCCCGGGAGCCAGTGTGCTGAAGCTAGGACGGAGGCCGAGCGGCCGTTCGCGGTGAAGATAGGAAGGAGCCCGGGAGCCAGTGCTTGTGGTGAAGGCAGCTAGGAAGAAGGAAGGAGCGCTAACGCGTGGAGGCGCAGCTAGGCCAGAGTCCGGGAAGCAGGAGCCGGTGCTGTGTGATGAAGCTAGCGGGCGGCTTGGCTTGGCGACCCCGCGGCGGCGGCGAGCAGGCGGAGTGGAGGCTAGCTAGAGCATCCTAGAGCAGCGCCCGGTGTGCGAGGCCGCGGGGAGAGCGAGTGGCGTGGTAAAGATCCGCGAGGTCGGCAGTACCGTGCTGGGTTGTTTTTGGTAACTTGAGCGTGGTAACCTTTCCTTATTTTCCTAACGGTAACGGGGGAGTTGCGTACTTAAGCGTCAAGGGATTTACTACGGGGATGTAGGCCGATTTCCGGGTGTCGTAGGTTTTTCTTTTTCAGGCTTGTTTTCTCATGCATCTTGTCTGAAGCTTTTGAGGGCAGACTTCCAAGCCCGGAGGAATGGTAGATGGCAAGTTTTTTTTTAAAAAAACCGATCTGAGGGAAACCAAATGAATTTGATAGAACAACTTTGAGACAAATGTTGGCAAGTTTTATACGCAGTTTCTATTTTTAGCTTGGAGTAATGAAGCATTTCAGTTCTGTGAATAGATGACCTATTTTTCTGTCCTCACCCTGTATTAAAGTTTTCTAAAGGTGGAGTTGGGGTGTGTAACTTTGGGGGGAGTTTTTGTGGGGTTGGGGGGCAAAATATGTTTTGAGTTCTTTTCCCCTTAGGTCGGTCTGTCTAGAATCCAAAAGGCAGATGACTCAAGTTAACAGAAAAAAGGAAAATCCAGTATCAGGATAATCAGAACACCACAGGTTTACAGTTTCTAGAAACTAGAACACGAGCAGCTCTCACTTTGAGGTGTGTGGCGGAATTATCCATTGGAGAAATGGCTGGTAGTTATTCTTTTTTCCACCCCTTAATCAGATCTTCAAAGTATGTAACCCCTTAAACATTATTTTTACTTGGAGTATTTTGGAGTGGTCTTACCAGGGAAGAGGGTGGGGGAGGAAATGTGTTTTTTCTAAGATTTCCACAGATGCTATAGTGCTATTGACAAACTGGGTTAGAGAAGGATTGTACTGCTATGCTGTTGGCACGAACGCCTTCAGGGATTGGAGCTGCTTTTTCCCTTGGAAGAGTATTCCCAGTTGAAGCTGAAATTACAGCACAGTGCAGCTTTGGTTCATATTCAGTCATCTCAGGAGAACTTCAGAAGAGCTTGACTAGGCCAGATGTTGAAGTTAAGTTTTCAAATAATGTGACTTTTAAAATACCTTTCTTAAAAGGGGGTGGGCAAATTTTGGCAATTAGTAGTTGGCAGTGGCCTGTTATGGTTGGGATTGGGAGGGTTGGGTTTAGGTAATTGTTTAGTTTATGATTTCAGATAACTCATGCAGAGAACTTAAATACTTAGGATGGAAAAACTAAGGAAATCTCAACTTCCAAGTTGGCAAGTAACTTCCCGTCCTCTAGGTTTTGTTTTCCCCCAATTTTTGAATTGGGCAACTGAGGAAGTTCATAAAGTTCCTCTGGATTCAATGTGTAGGGCCTGGGGAAGGAAAATGTTAGACTGGGGGTTGGTCTAGCCCTCGGGGCTGACTTAGATAAAATCTTGGGAGTATTTTAAAATGCCAAAGTTGTTCAGCTATGGAAGTGTGTGGTTCTCTTTTGGAATTTTTTTCAGGTGATTTAATATTACTTAATACTGCTATAGGAGCTTCAGAGCAAAGGAAGTGGCTTAATGATCCTGAAGGGATTTCTTCTGATGGTAGCTTTTATATTATCAAGTAAGATTCTATTTTCAGTTGTGTATAAACAAGGTTTTTTTAGTGTAGGAAAGATTTTTCCTTCCTATGAATGCAAAAGGAGATGTTAAGGTATGCTTCAAAATTATTGTGAATTGTGTATTTTACATTTGTATCTTACCTATTTGTAAATCATAACTGATAAAAGAGGGCGGGCTTTTGTTGATGAGGGAGGGGAAACCTTTTTTTTTCTGTAGACTTTTTTCAGATAACGTCTTCTGAGTCATAACCAGCCTGGCAATATGATGGCCTAGATGGAGAGGGAACAGCTCCTTGGTGAATGATAAGTAAAGGCAGAAAAGATTATATTTCCTATCTCCATTGGGGGAAAAGCGTAACCCTGAGATCCTTACTACTGATGAACACATTGTCTGCATATGTCAAAAAAAAATTGAGCCAATGAAAACTACCAATTTAAAGTTAATGGAATCTACCATTTTAAAGTTAATGGAATCTACCAATTTAAAGTTAATGGAATCCACCATTTTAAAGTTAATGGAATCTACCAATTTAAAGTTAATGGAATCTACTATTTTAAAGTTAATGCTTTATCAAGCTTATACCTACAAAAGTAACGAATTGATGAGAAATACAATGAAGATCAAATGTCCATCTCCAATTACTGCTTTTACAAAAGCAGAATAAAAAAGCGAAATGAAATGAAAATGATACTACATTAATCCTGGAATAAAAGAAGCTCAAGTAATTCAGAGATGAGTGGGATCAAGTGGATTGAGAGGAAGCTGTGCTGTTGCCAATCTTTCGTTTACCTCAGACAGGTTTCTCTTCATTATCAGAAGAGTTGCTTCATTCCATCTGGGAGCAGAAAACAGCAGGCAACTGTTAACAGATAAGTTTAACTTGCATCTGCAGTATTGCATGTTAGGGATAAGTGCTTATTTTTATTAAGAAGTTCTTAAATATTGAACTTGGCCATTTTTCCTGATCCCTTCCCTAGGGGATTCCAGGATTATGAGGAATTTTCCCGTCTAGCCTTTTTAAAATTAGACACAACTCGTGCCTGTGGGCTTCCATGATGGGCTAGCACACCTCACTCAGAGGCAAGTAATTCCTTAAAAGCCTCTTGAGATTAGTGCCTTATTCATAAGGTAACATAAACTAAGAGAATTTGTTTAGCATTGAATCTCTGAAAACCCTATGAAAAGATAGCGTAAAGTGCTGTTAAAACAATCAGATATTTTAATGTTGCTAAAATTTAAATGTGATGTATATTGTATAGAAAACCATTAAATCGTTCAAAATAAAACATTTTAATAGAGAATGTATGCTTTTAGAAAGCTGTCTCCTTATTTAAATAAAATATTGTTTGTTTGTAGTTAGTGGTGGGCAATCTTGGGGGGATTCTTCTCATCTTTCAGAAACTTTGTCTTCGAACACTCTTTAATGGACAAGAAAGATCAGGAATTGAGCGGAAGAACGAACTTAACTTTCTTAAGGCAGGAAAGACAAATTTTATCCTTCGTAAAGTGATGAGCATTTTAATAATTCCAGGCATATGGCAATAGAGGCCCTCTAAATAAGGAATAAATACTACTTAGACAGGTGGGAGATTATGATCAGAATAACAGGTAACTACACCTACCCTGTTTCTGGACAGGAGTCTAAATTGAGCCTTGTTACACGAGAGTAATGATTCTGTCACGTTTCCAAAGTTTGCATGTTAACTTTAAATGCTTATGAACCATCTCATCTAGTGTTAGCCAGTGTTTGTACTATTAGGCACTTGGGGGTCTTGTGGGTTTTTAAAGAATTTTCCTTTGCAGAAGCTTCATTTCATCCTTCATGAAGCTGTTCAGAATATTGACTTGCATATAAGCGCTTGGCTCTGCCTTCTATTCTCCTAGTGAGTGTGTGAGAGACCTTGCAGTGAGTTTATCAGCATACTTGAGTACATTTTTTCCCCCTGATTTTGGAGGGAAGGGAGGAGGGGGGTGGGGCTTACTTGTTTTAGTTTTTTTTTGCAGACTACACAGAGAACGCAGTTGTCTTGACCTCAGGTCTGTCTGTTCTGTTGGCAAGTAATTACGCAGTACTGTTCTGATCTGCTGCTATTAGAATGCATTGTGAAACGACTGGAGTATGATTAAAAGTTGTGTTTTCCCCCACTGCTTGGAGTAGTGATTGTTGAAGGAAAATCCAGCTGAGTGATAAAGGCTGAGTGTTGAGGAAATTTCTGCAGCTTTAAGCATTCATGTTTGTGATTGAAGCCAAGTACCTTTTGCTGTGCTTAGGTAAAATGCTTTTTTGTTCACTTCTGGTAGGGGGGTGGGGAGGGCACTGAAGCCTTTAGTCTTTTCCAGATGCAACCTTAAAATCAGAGTCAAGAAATAAATTCCAAACAAGCCACAGTCTTCAGGAAATTTAACTGGCAAGTGGAAATGTTGAAGAGTTCAGTGGTCTTAGTGTATTGTCTTTGTGGGTTTCTCTCTCCCCTCCCTTGGTGTTAATTCTTACACACAGGAACATTCAAAACAGCAGACGTACACGAAGGGCCAGAGAAGCCAGACCCAGTAAGGAAAAATAGCTTATTTACTTTAAACAAAGATTCCATTTTAAATGTGGGGATTGGGAACCACTAGTTCTTTCAGATGGTATTCTTCAGACTATAAAAGGAGCTTCCAGTTGAATTCACCAGTGGACAAAATGAGGACAACAGGTGAACAAGCTTTTTCTATGTTTACATATTAAGCCAGATCCGTTGGGTAAATCCTTTAGTGTTACAGACTTGCAGCTTTATGCTGGAGTAGATAGCATGTGAGCAGGTTGGTTGTTGGCCTGGGGGTGGAGGGGTGAGGTGGGCGCTAAGCCTTTTTTTAAGATTTTTCAGGTACCCCTCACTAAAGGCACCGAAGGCTTAAAGTAGGACAACCACGCAGCCTTCCTGTGGCAAGAGAGACAACAAAGCGCTATTACACTAAGGTCACTGCAAATGGCGTCGGCCTCATAACGCGCCCCGTCTTCTCGTAGACCTCTGAGGACTTGCCTCAGCGCCCTTGGCAGACATGCACTGAGGCTCTTTGGGCCTGAAGCATCCAGAGGAATGCTTGAGTACCTTGTATACCCCTGGGCTTGTCCTAACCCGTAAGCTGTTTTTATAGCAGCTGTTACTAAAGCCCAAACTTCAAGTGATGCTTGAAGGGGAGGGAAAGGGGGAAAGCGGGCAACCACTTTTCCCTAGCTTTTCCAGAAGCCTGTTAAAAGCAAGGTCTCCCCACAAGTGACTTCTCTGCCACATCGCCACCCCCTGCCTTTGGCCTAGCGCAGACCCTTCACCCCTCACCTCGATGCTGCCGGTAGCTTGGATCCTTGTGGGCATGATCCATTGTCAGTTTCAAGGTAACAGTGGTGCGAGGTCTTCCGGTGGGTTGCACTACTAGAAAAGGCCATTAACGTGCTTGCAAATGGTTAAGGTTATTAAAACCACAACTAAAACCTCTGATGTTTTAAGTGTACAAATTTAAACCAGTGAATGGAGAGCAATGTTTAAGAACTGTAATGTTGGGTGGGAAGATAGAACGTAAAAACTGAAGGAGATAGGCATTTTATTTCAGTGGTTGAGAGGGCGTTGGGTGGGATTGCAAAAACTCTCTGCTAAGACTTTTTCAGGTGAACATAACAGACTTGGCCAAGCTAGCAGCTTAGCTGAAGCAGATTCTCCAGCAGTGCCCTTCCATAGGGTTGTAAAAGGTTTTTCTTTTCCTGAGAAAACAAAATCTTTTGTTTTCTCAGGTTTTGCTTTTTGGCCTTTTCCTAGCTTAAAAAAAAAAAGCAAAAGATGCTGGTGGTTGGCACTCCTGGTTTCCAGGACGGGGTTCGAATCCCTGCGGCGTCTGTGCTTGACTGTACCCTCTGCCTTCAGGACTCTCCTTTCCGTTTCCCTCCTCCTGTTCAGGAGGCGGCTCTGGAGTCGGGGGAGGGGCAAGCTGCCAGTGGAGGAGCTTCGAGCTGACGCTCGGCTGAATTGTCAGAGCCTGGAGTCCGTTTGCATTCACATGGAAACCGGAAAACCTCATATAACTGCCCTGTCTTTCGTTTTCAGGTGTTCCTTGTGCATCTGGCATTTAGAGAAGCCTCACTCCTAAAACCTTAAGATTTCGTATTAATAAAAATTGAAAAGCTCCTCATTGGTGTGATTCTTGTGTTGTAAAACCAGATCTGCTCTGAACGTAGGTGGGAGAAGATGGGTGTTTGGTGGGGGCTCCGCCTTGTTCCTGGGTAACTTGTGGGCTCATCACAAGCAAGTACACACAGCACAGCGATGCAGCCTGAACTTCATAGGGGAGGCACTTGGAGGGGGAAGTGGCGGAGGTAGTGGGTGAGCGACCTCAAAGACCAGTAACATCCCCACAGAAAAAAATGGGAACTTACAGGGGATTGGTGGTTACCGGGGGGTGGGGGGTGGGCACAGAGGGTGAAGTGGTGCACCTGCAACATGACTCACAATGTCCAACTGAAATTTCACAAGGTTGTAAACTATCATCATCTTAATAAAAAGGAAAAAGAAATTGGAACTTCCTTTAAGCAGCCTACTTTCCCACTGTTAGCAGTTGGCAGTGAGCCGTGCTGCGTGGAGAGACGGTGGGGGATGGGGAGGAGGGGTGTTTCTTTGGCTTCTGTGAAAAACCTGAAGTTTAGAGCCACTTTGAGCCAATAGAAAGCGAGCTCTGGTGTTTACTCTTAAGTCTTGGGTGACTAGGTCTCACTGTCCTTTTTCAGTTGTCAGTGCCCAGACAACTACAACTCAGTCGTGGTCCCCTGTTGTCCCGTGGAATGGCCTGGATACTTAGGTGATGTTCCCTCATTCTCAGATAAAATGTTGAAATACCCTCACCATCCCACCTGGCGTCTACTCAGACCCTGTTCCCTGGACGGTTGGGGGAGGCTCACCCCAGTAAACCCAGAGTGGGGCCCAGGTGTGAAGAAAGCTGCAGCCATCACACATCTCCGTTCCGGGGAGCCAAGTGGAGGGACCTCAGTGAACAGCTCTTTCCTGCATTAGCGAACCCACCGCTCAGGAAGGTGTTATTCATGTGTTGTAAATAGCGAAGCAGGCTCTGGTGGGGCCACTTGGCCAAGGCAGCAAACCTGAGATCTGAACCCTAATCCATCATCTTGTTGCTATTACTTCAGAGCATGAATGTCCTCAGATGAAGCCACTATCCAGATGGGTCAGCAGCAGGTCAACCCCCAACCCCCTTGGCCTGGGCAAGGCCCGGGCAGAGGATCTCTCTCTTTCCGAGGAGGGATCTAACCCAGGCAGGGGGCAGAGAGAGGCTGAACCACACACTCTGGTCTTGCTTAAATGCTTATTCTGAACTGATGCCGAGACCCAGCATCTTATGGAGAAAGGTCTCCCATGTTTTTCCAGAGCTGGAAGCCTCCCTCGAAGCACAAAGACTTCATTGGAGAGCAAAGAAGTAAGAAACAGGGCTGGGGATTCGCCCGGAGTTACTTGGTTCCTGGTGTGGAACAGGGTTAAAGTGGGCCAGGATTGGAAATGTAAAGGCCAGAGAGTCATGACAGGAGTGGGCAGGAAGGTAGACCAGAAGCCACTTCCACCTTCTGAGCACAAAGGGAGCAGAGAAGGAGGCCAACGTGAAATTCCCCCAGAGGCTGTGTCCCAGTAAAGGGGCAGGTCTTGATAACACAACCCCCAGGTATGTCCTTTTATACTCTTCCAGCTGTGCAAAGGGCTCTCACACCGGTTTTTCTGGATTCCATCGTTTTGATAATCCCAGTAGGGCTGACTAAAGCAAACCTGAATTCAAGTGGTAGCACCACCATTTCCAAGCCTCTCCAAGCTTCCTTTCATGCCTCTGGGCCCAGGGCTAGTTGGTGTGGACTTGGGCAGCAGACTTCTGACTTCAGTAAAGGGGCCATACCAGGAGAGTGAAAGGATCTGAGGGGAGGGGACAAGGTATGGAGGAAAGCAAGATGTAGGAGTGTCTACCTGGGTTGTTGATGCAGAAGTCCAGAAAATCTAGGGGTCATGGGTCAGGCCGTGGCTCCTAGCTCAAACTTGGGGTGTCACCTGCCATTTCCAGGCCTCCGTTTTCCCACCCGTTAAATGGGGATAGTGCCCTGCCTGCCTGCTGTGACACAAGATGTGAATTGATGGAACTAGAAATGATTGGGCTTTTGCTGCCATCTAGTGACTAAGTTCAGTATTGGATGCACCGTCCTTGGAATGCCTCATAATACACTTCAACAAACATTTGTTTTTATTGCTGGGTAGTATTCCATTGCATGGATATTGTAATTGGAGTGGTTTCCAGTTTGGGGCAATTATAGCAAAAGCTGCTATAGACATTTGTGTGCAAGTCAGTGTGGACATATGCTTTCCTTTTTCTTGTATGTTGCATAATAGTGTATGCATAGTTTTTAAGAAATGTCCAAACCGTTCTCCAAAGTGGTTGTAGGATTTTGAATTCCCACCAACAGTGTATGAGAGTTTCAATTGCTCTACATTCTCTCCATCATTTGGTATGGTCGTATCTTTAAATTGTAACCATCCTAGTGAATACGTAGTGGTATCTCATTGTGGTTTTAATTTGCATTTCTCTAATGACTACTGATGTCGAGCATCTTTTCATGTGCTTACTTGCCATTTATGTATCTTCTTCGGTGAAGCATCTATTCAATTTTTTTTTGCCAGTGTTGTTATTGGGATGTTTATCTTTTATTTTTTTAAAGATTGGCACCTGAGCTAACAACATCTGTTGCCAATTTCTTTCTTCTTCCCCTTCTTCTTCTTCTCCCCAAAGTGCCCCAGTACATAGCTGTATATTTTAGTTGCAGGTCCTTCTAGTTGTGCAGTGTGGGACGCCACCTCAGCGTGGCTTGATGAGTGGTGCTAGGTCCGCGCCCAGGATCCGAACCAGCAAAACCCCCGGCTGCGAAGTGGAGCGCTCGAACTTAACCACTCGGCCACGGGGCGGCCCTGGGATGTTTATCGTTTTATTGTTGAGTTGTAAGAGCTTTTAGATATTCTAGATACAAGCCCTTTGTCAGTGTATGTTTTGAATATATTTCCTCCCATTATGTGCCTTGAGTTTTCATCTTTTGTAATTGTATTTTTGAAGAGTAGACGTTTTAGATCTTGAACGAATCATCGATATGCACAATAACATGGAGGAATTTCAAAATAATTATGTTGAGAGAGAGAAGCCAGTTTTTAAAAAGTACATATGGTCTGGTTCCATTTATATGAAATTCTCAAAAAATGAAAACCAATCTAAAAGAACAGTGGGTTAGGAGTCACGAGGGGGTACAAGGAAACCTTGGGGATGATGAATGTGTTCATTGCTTTTCTGTGCTGTGGTTTCATGGTGTACACTGATGTCAAAACGCATCAAATTATATCCTCCAGAAACTTGCACTTTATTGTACATCAACAAAGCTGTAAAAGAAAGAGTACACACACACACACACACACACACACGAACAAGCATCTGTTGAATACTCACTGTGTGCCAAACCCTGAGAAGATGCTGCGGGTGCACAAGAAATGATGGACACTCTTCAGCAGCTCCAAGAGCGATTTAAAGAAACAGCGATCGGGCCGGCCTGGTGGCACAGCGTTTAAGCGCGCACGTTCTGCTTCGGCCGTCCGGGGTTCGCCGGTTCAGATCCCCAGTGCCGACATGGCACTGCTTGACAAGCCACGCTGTGGTAGGCGTCCCACATATAAAGTAGAGGAAGATGGGCATGGATGTTAGCTCAAGGCCAGTCTTCCTCAGCAAAAAGAGGAGGATTACCAGTAGGTAGCTCAGAGCTAATCTTCCTCAAACAAAACAAAACAAAACCCAATGATCTTTCACTTCCATACAACAAAGTAAAACTCCAGCTCCAAACTTGGCTCCTGCACACACTGGCTGTGTTCACTTGGGCAAGTTACTTAACCCCTTTAAGCCTTATTTTATTCTTCTGTTAAATGGGCATAACAATACCTTACCCAGGGTGCTGTTGCAAGGAACAGGATGTGTGTGTGTGCACGTGTGTGTGTGTGTACCTAGCACTGAGTACGAGCTTAATCAAAGGCTCTACTAGCATTTCCCGTGAAGCGCACACGGGAGGAGCAGTGAGGCGATGCTCTCTACTTGAAGAATTCAGGGAGGGCTAGAGAGAGGCAGGAGCCCATGGGCTGAGCCTCAGAGAATGAATAGGAGTTTGCTGGATGGGCAAGAGAAGGGTGGCCTTCATCCAGAGAGAGCAGTCTGGTGTGAAAATGCAGGGCATTAGCAACCCAGGGCGGCTGCCGGGAGGCTGAGAGAGGGGGAGAGAGCGAGAAGCTGGGGTGGCTGGTTGGAAGCAATGGTACGGCCCTAGCACACCAGAGAAGTTAGAGCTTTGCCATGGGGAGCAGATGGTCAAACAGGTGCTTCTGGCTGCAGTGTCGGCAGGAAAGAGAAAGAGGAGGCCTGGAGACCAGAGCGGGGAGGGAGCAAGAGAGCCAGTCCAGGACTGCGGGAGAGAATGGCTTTGAGGAACGTCCCTGGTTTCCAACTTCAGGGATGCGGGGGATGGAGGTGCCATCCCCGAGACAGAGGCGGGGCGGGAAGGAGTGGGTTGGTGAAGACAACGAGGTGAGTACTGGGCGGCTGAGTTTGACAGGCCCGTGTGGAGATGTCCCGGGGTGATTGGAATGGAGTGGCCAGAGCTCAGCAATGGGTCTTGGCTGGATCTGCCAGCTACCAGGGACCACCCGGATGGTGACATCGGAGTGGTTACACGCCTGAGGACCGGGTGCAGGAGGGGGCCTGGGTGGGCCTTTCTGGCTTCTCTGGTCATTCAGTCAGCTTTGAGCTGTTTCCTCTTCCTCCTGCCTCTTGACTGTAGTTTCATTCATTCATTCATGCATTCACTCATTCAATGAATACTGAGCATGAGCTAGGCACACTCACAGGGCCTGGAGACACTGAGATGGACCAGGTGTAAAGGTGTGTACCCCTGTGGAGCCGACACCTCGGGGGATGAACAAATGACAAAGAGAGTGTTTCGTGGTCACGGAGCCGGGAAGCACGGTTTGGGATGGAGAGCTGGCACGTGGGCAGGCAGGGAAGGCCTCTCGGAGGTGGGGCCATTGGAACTCAGTTTGCGCTCTCTCTCAGTAGCTTTGACGTGGGATGTCTCCCGTTTGGAGATTCTCAACACCCCCATTTCAGCTCCGGGCCGGACACATCCACTTGGGTGTCCTCCTTCCTCCGAAAGGTGCTCCCTGACTGCTCCATTCCTCCTGATGGCATCTCCACTGCCACCCTGCCAGCCCAAGCCGCCTCCTACTTCTCACTCGCCTCTCCTACCAGCATCCCGCCCTGCTCACTGTGACCCTGCTGCTCACTGTGGCCCTGGCACTAGGCTGCCATGTCATCTCCCCGAGGCTACTGCCACCACCTTCACTGACTCCCTGTTAGGATTCCCATCCAGATTCTGTCCATGCCCTCCTCACCTGCGTCCATCCAACCTCTGACACCCACATCCCTGCTTGACCGGCAGTCCCTTCCTTGCCCCTAAAGGAGCCACCTACTCCCCACACACAGCCCCTCACTGTCCCATCTCTCACCTTCCCTCATGCCTTCCTCCCTTTCTGGAATGTTCCCTGCCCCCCATCCATCTCCAGTGTAAACCCGACTCCTCCTCCAAAGTTCTGCTCAGAAGATCCCTCAGTAATGAAGACTTACTCTGCCCTCTTCCCTCACTACAGCTGCTCTCACCTCGCCCTCCCTCCCGAATGTTCCCTGAGCCTCTGGCGGCCTGTGTTCTGGTCTCATGTCCAAGCCCTGCCTCGGCACTGACTGGACCTGAGGCCATGCTCTGGTTCACTCAGCTAAGATAGGAGGACCTTCCCCTCCTGAACAGATGTCTGTACACGTGTGTGTGTGTGAAAGCCCTGGTCACAGACCCCGCGTGTGGCTACACACTTGCGTCACATAAAGACCCTTCCCGTCCCAACTTTTCACCGGAGCAGCTCTTACAAAGATGCCATTTTGGGACACTGACTTCTTTTTCAGTATAATTACCCGACCCCCCAGCTTTTCTTTTTCATTTTAATAAACTTTTTATTTTATAATTTGTTTGTGTGTATGAGGAAGATTGGCCCTGAGCTAACATCTGTGCCAATCTTCCTCTGTTTTATGTGGGACGCGGCCACAGCATGGCTTGATGAGCAGTGGTAGGTCTGCACCTGGGATCTGAAGCTGTGAACGCTGGGCTGCTGAAGCATGGCACGTGAACTTAACCACTACCACCGGGCCGGCCCAATATAATGATTTTAGACCTACAGAAAAGTTGCAAAAAATGTATGGCGAGTAATAATGACTTTTTTTGGTTGAGAAACTCACTAAAAAAATGCACTATCACATATGATATTTCAACATTATGGTTTCAGGCAGAGAAATTCATCACTGAACTCAACACAACAGTTTGGAACAATCTGGAATGAATGGGATCACAGACCACATTTGGTTGAACCCACAGTGCTTTGCTTTGGACAGCAGTCCTGCCAAGCGACAGGGTGGGCAGAAAGGAAACGGGACCAGGTGGCACTGGCCTGGCAGGCCAAGGGCAGGAGACTGACTTCACGCTGAGTGAAATGGGGGCATCGGAGGATCTTATGCAGTGGGGTCGTGTGACCTGACTTACATTCTCTAGCTATCTCTCTAGCGGCTGAGAGGACAATAGATTGCAGGGGGTGAAGATTGAAGTGGAGAGACCATTGAGGCAGCTGCCACTGGGGCCCAGGCAAGTGAGGATGGTGGCCTGGCAGAGCCAGTGGTGCCTGGGGGCTGCAGCCCGAACCACCTGCTGGTGGCCTGTGTGGGACATGAAAGGAAGAGTTGGGGTGACTGTGGCTGCTGGCCTGGGAGGGTAGAGTTGCCATTTGCCGCTGGCCGAGGCTGACCTGATTTATGGGGATCCAGAGCTCAGTCTGGGGGGGGGCCCGTTGCATACCCGGGAGAAACCACGGAGGCTGGGCTCCTGGGAGGGTCCCGCCGTGGCTGGGGTGCAGGTGGCAGTTAAAGCCCCGGAATCTGAGATGACCTGGGGGCTCCTGCCTGGGCCAGATCACCTGCCTGGCCTTATGTCTCAGCTCCAAAGCCCTGCCCCCAAGCCACCCTCCTCCCCCAGCCCACCTCAGAGCCTGTGCCCGAGACACTGCCAATGCCCCGCAAATAGCACGGTGAGAGGGACCGTGGCCCAGCGGCCCCAGTTCTCACCCGAGTGCCCTGCCCACCCGCAGCCCTCTACCCTCCCCCTCTGCTCTCTGCTCTCCCTTCTCCTCGGACCTCACCCCTTCATTTCCCACTAGAGAGGGAAGCCCACACCCAGCCTTCCTGGCAGCCCAGGCGCCCCCAGAGGTGGAGTTGAAAGAGAAAATGGTGACTCATCTGTGGAAGAGAAACAAATACAGGGACAAAGAGAACAGATTAGTGGTTACCAAAGGGGAAGGGGGGCTGCATGAAAGGGGCAAAGGGGCACATATTTATGGTGACAGATGAAAACTAGACTATTGGTGGTGAGCACGATGCAGTCTATACAGAAACTGATATATGATAATGTACATCTGAAATTGCACAATGTTGTAAACCAATGTGACGTCAATTAAAAAAAAGACATAAAAAATAAAAAAGAGAATGGTGAGGTGGTCCTGGCCTCTCCTGAAGCCCGGCTGCCTCCCAGGGCCTTCCTGGAACCTGAACAATGGCACAGCGAGATGCAGGGCGATGGGGGGCTGGCAAGCCTGGGCAGGAAGACGTGAAGATGTGGAGCAGAAGGGTGAGGGCGGCTCCCACCCCTACGCTGACCAGGGCCTCTTTCCTTGGAGAACTGATGTGGTGGTTGGGGAAGAGCGGCATGAGTGGAAGTCAAACAGGTTCCCAGGCTAGCCCACCTTGAAGCTGAAATGGGTATCCTGAGGACCTGGTATCCCTGGGAACCAGGCATTCCTGGCCCCAGGCAACTGACAGGCAAACAGGTGGCTAGAGCTGGACCCATTTCTGCCGAGGTGGAGCCAGGCCAGGGGGTGACGATGCTGTCCCTTCATCCCTCACCCGCCAGACTGGTCCCATCCCGCTCTCGCTGCTCATTCACTCACTCATAACAGTAGCACACATACTGCCAACAGTCAGTAGCTGAGATTTGAACCCAGGCAGCCTGGCAAACACGCACTCACACCCTCAACAGACATTAGCCAGCCAACTGTGGCCGGGCCAGGTGACAGGGCAGACATTGGCTCTGTTCTCAGGGAGCCTAAGCCATCAGCCCTAACTTATGCTCATGAATGCTGAGTGCCCAGGAGTCAGGACAAGGGCCAGAGGGGCTGGGAGGAGGGTAGGCTTCCTGGAGGAGGAGGCATCTGAATTGGGCCTTGACGAAATGTTGGGACTCACCCATGCGAGGACAAGAGGAAAGTCGCCCCAAGGGAGGCGCACAGCATGAGCCAGGGCAGGAGGCTGGAAGGCTGCTTGTCTGTGGGATCACGCCCTCGATTCCAGATGGTTCCCTGGTCTAACCCCCTCCACTTCTCCCCTAAGCTGTGGGGCCCCCCAGCTCCCCACCGCCACCTCCCTTCCCAAGCCTCCCCCACCTTCACTGTCTCTTGATTCCTTTTTTCCTCTCCTTCCACGACTTTGAAAGCCACATTATTGCCAATCTTTTTTTTTTCTTTTTTTTTTCTTTTTTTGAGGAAGATTAGCCCTGAGCTAACTACTTCCAATCCTCTTTTTGCTGAGGAAGACTGGCCCTGAGCTAACATCCATGCCCATCTCCTTCTACTTTATATGTGGGACACCTACCACAGCATGGCTTTTGCCAAGTGGTGCCATGTCTGCACCCGGGATCTGCACCAGCGAACCCCAGGGCGCCGAGAAGGGGAATGTGCTAACTTAACCCCTGCACTGCTGGGCCGGCCCCTATTTCCAATCTTTTGATGCCACCCTTCCATATGTAACCAGGGCACTTGAAACTGCAGCTGGCTCTGTACCCTCCTCCCCAACACAAGAACCCAGCACACCCCTGCCTCCTGGTATGTTGTTGCTGGGGTCTCGTGCCATTTTGTTCCTCCGTCTCCACTTGTCCGAGCAGCAATGCTTTAGACCGACCCACTTGTGTCCCAGCCTCTCTGCTCACCACTGCATTCTTGAATCTTGTTCCTCACTTCTGGGCTCAAGGTCTTTCTCCCTAAGGTGCTTCTGGAAGTTCTTTCAGGAAGGGTTTCTGAGCGGCAAATACTCAGAGCCTTTGTGGAAAGTGTCTTTGTCTTGCTCTCCGTTTTCGTTGAAGGTTTAGCTGGGTATGGTGTTCCAGGGAGCCCTTCCTTTCCTGTGGCACCTGAAGATGTCATTTGCATGCAGTTGTTTTCAGAAATGGCCTTCTGTCCCCGACACTGCCCCCTGACCCCGACCCCTCACAAGCTGCTTCTGTTTTATCTGAACCTTTGGTGGGGGGCCTCCAGATGGGAACCCTTCCAAGTATGAAGCTCTTGACACCTTATGCTGCCCCAGCTTCCTGGAGCCACTCCTCAGAGCTGCCCTTCGACGCCCCCAGATCACACAGCCTGCCTCTCTGCCCCATGTGGTCCTGCGGCCTCCTTCCTTCTCCACGGCTCAGCCCTGCCCTCCACCCACTCTCCTGCTCCCCGCCCCAGGCCCCCTTCCCATTTCTGACCCTCCACCTCCTACACAGCTTGGGCACTGCCCACCGCCTCTGCCCGGCCCAGCCACAAGCTCCCCTCACCGGACATCCGCAACCCTCCTGGGCGTTCTCTAGAAGAGACTTTTACTCCTTTCCAGTCCTGATGGATGTTTCTAACGTGCAAGTCTGATTGGGCCACCCCCCTCAATAGCCTCTGTTTTCTTCCAGATAGTCAATCTCCATAACCTGACCAAGGGGCCTTCCATGATCTGCCTGTGTCTACCTCGTGGCTCCATCTCTGGCCCCCCCCTCCCCAAAACAAGGACTCCTTCCAAGTCTCCCCACAGGAATCATCTGTTGGGACAGATTTTTATCCACAAACAAGCATCATCAGATAAGCCAAAAGCAGAGAAATTGGTACATTGTCATACACCACAATCTGCTGTGGGTAAATGTGAAACTTTGGGGCTGAGTGAAACGCTGAACAACGTGTGCTTTGTGAAGATTCTGTGGGAATTTGGTTTTCCTCTCTGAATCAGGAGGCATTTTTTTTTTCTTGGTGAGGAAGATTGGCCCTGAACTAACATCTGTGCCAATCTTCCTCTATTTTTGTATGTGGGTCACCACCACAGCATGGCTGATAAGTGGTGTACATCTGTGCCCAGGAACTGAACCTGTGAAACCCGGGCTGCCACAGCAGAGTGCTCTGGATTTCACCACTATGCCATGGGGCCAGCCCCCAAATTCACATCTTTTAAGTGAATAGGTTGATGAGTTCTGACAAATGTGTGTACCTCTGTAACTGCCACTACAGTCAAGATATTTCAGGACTCTTCACTCTATTCCATTTCTCTATATGTTTATCCTTATGCCAGTACCACACTGTCCTGATTGCTATGATGCTGTGGAGTAAGTTTTGAAATCAGGAAGAGTGAGTCCTCCAACTGTGTTCTTCTTTTTCAAGATTGTTTTCGCACCTCTGAATCCCTTGCAATTCCATATGAATTTTAAAATCAACTTCCCAACTTCCACAAAGAAGCCACCTGGAATTCTGATCAGGATTGTGTTGAATCTGTAGATGAGTTTGGGGAGTATTGCCATCTTTTTTTTTTTCCCTTCTCCCCAAAGTCCCCCAGTACATAGTTGTATATTCCAGTTGTAGGTCCTTCTGGCTCTGCTATGTGGGACGTCACCTCAGCATGGCCTGATGAGTGGTGCTAGGTCCACGCCCAGGATCCAAACCGGCGAAACCCCGGGCCACCCAAGCGGAGCACACAAACTTAACCGCTCAGCCACAGGGCTGGCCCCGTGCCATCTTAATATTAAGTTTTTAATTCATGAACTTGGAGTGTTTCCCCATTGACTTAGATCTTCTTTAATGTCTTTCAACAATGTTTTTGTAGTTTTCAGAGTATAAATTTTGCTCTTTGTCAAATTTATTCCTAAATATTTTATTTTTTTGTGCTATTGTAAATGGAATTGTTTTCTTAATTTCATTTTCAGATTGTTCATTGCTAGAATATAGAAATACAATTGATTTTTATATTGATCTTGTAGCCTGCCACCTTGCTGGACTCCTTTATTAATTCTAATAGCTTTTTCACGAATTCTTTAGGATTTTCTATTTATAAGGTCGTGTCATCTGCAAATAGAGACAGTTTTACTTCTTCCCTTCCAATCTGGATGCTTTTTATTTCTTCTTGTCTAATTTCCCTGGCTAGAACCTCCAGTACGATGTTGGATGGACATGGGGAGGTGGCTATCCTTGTCTGTTCCTGACCTTAGGATGAAAGCACCAGTCTTTTATCGCTGAGTCTGATGTTAGCTGTGGGTTTTCTGTAGATGCCCTTATCAGGTTAAAGAAGTTCCAGTCTATTCCTCATTTATTGAGTGTTTATATCATTAAAGTGCATTGGATTTTGTCAAATGCTTTTTCTGCATCTATTGAGATGGTCATGTGCTTTTTTGTTTTTTATTACATTAATATGTTGGATTACATTAATCAATTATCAGATGTTAAACCAACCTTGCATTCTTAGGATAAATCTCACTTGGTCATGTTACATAATTCTTTTCATATGTTGCTGGATTCGCTTTACTGGTTTGGGGATTTTTGTGTCCATATTCATAAGAGATTTTGGTCTGCAATTTTCTTGTGATGTCTTCAAGTTTTGGTATAGGGTAATATTGACCTGATAAAATGAGTTGGGAAGTGGTCCCTTCTTTTCTATTTTTTGGAAGTGTTTGTGAAGAAGTTGTATTAATTCTTCTTTAAATGTTTGGTAGAAGTCACCAGTGATGTCACTTGGGCCTGGACTTTTCTTTGTGTATAGTTTTTTTTGATTTCTAATTCAATCTCTTTCCTTGTTATAGATCTATTCAGATTGTCTATTTCTTCTTGAGTTAGTTTTGGTAGTTTGTATCTTTCTAGGAATTTGTCCATTTCATCTAAGTTATCTAGTTTATTGGCATATAATTACTTATAGCATTCCTTTATAATCTTTTTTATTTCTATAAGGTCATTAGTAATGTCCCCTCTTTCAATTCTGATTCTAGAAATTTGAGTCTTCTCTCTTTTTTAGTTGGTCAACCTAGCTAAAGCTTTATTAATTTTACTGATATTTTCAAAGAACCAGCTTTTATAGATTTTTCTCTATTATTTTTCTATTTCATTAATTTCCATTCTTTTTTTAAATAATTGACTTTTTTTTAGTTTCAGGTTTCGATATGACTTGATATTTGTGTATATTGCAAAATGATCACCACAATAGTCCAGTTAACATCTGTCACCATACATAGTTACAAAGTTTTTTTTTCTTGTGATGTGATGAGAACTTTGAAGATCCCCCTCCTAGCTACTTTCAAATCTGCAATATGGTATTAGTAATTCTAGTCACCATGCTGTCATTACCTCCCATGACTTATTCATTTCACAACTTGAAATTTGTACCTTTGACCCTCTTCACCCATTTCCCCCACCCTCCAATTTCTACTCTTTATCATTTTCTTCCACTTGCTTTCAGTTTAGTTTTACGTTCTTTTTCCAGAGTTTTAAGGTAGAAGTTTAGGGTACTGATTTGAGATCTTTCTTCTTTTTTTTTTTAAAGATTTTATATTTTTGCTTTTTTCTCCTCAAAGCCCCCCAGTACATAGTTGTATATTCTTCGTTCTGGGTCCTTCTAGTTGTGGCATGTGGGACGCTGCCCCAGCGTGGTCTGATGAGCAGTGCCATGTCCGCGCCCAGAATTCGAACCAACGAAACTCTGGGCCACCTGCAGCAGAGTGAGAGAACTTAACCACTCGGCCACGGGGCCAGCTCCCTCTTCCCTCTTTTTTAATATAAGCATTTACAGAGATAAATTTCCCTCTAAACACTGCTTTGGCTGCATCTCGTAAGTTTTGGTATGTTGTGTCTTCATTTTCATTCATCTCCAAGTATTGTCTGATTTCCCTTTTGATTTTCCTCCTTGACCTTGAAATTGCTTATCTAGGAGTATGTGGTTTTTAATTTCCACATATTTAGGTTTCCCAAATTTCTTCCTATAATTGATTTCTAATTTTAGTTGATTGTGTTCAGAGAACACACTTTGTATTATTCCTATACTTTTAAATTTGTTAAGGCTTATTTTTTGGCCTAGCATCGCATATGGTTACCCTGAACACTGTTCCATGTGTATTTGAGAAGAATGGATATTCTGCCCTGGTGGGTCTCCGTCACTTTCAAGGACTCTTGTGATTACATTGACCCACCTGAATAATCTAGGATAATCTATTTTAAGGCCAATTAATTAATTAATTTATTTATTTATTTAGGAAGATTAGCCCTGAGCTAACATCTGCTGCCAATCCTCCTCTTTTTGCTGAGGAAGACTGGCCCTGAGCTAACATCCATGCCCATCTTTCTCTACTTTATACGTGGGACGCCTTCCACAGCATGGCTTGCCAAGCAGTGCCATGTCCACACCCAGGATCCAAACCAGTGAACCCCGGGCCACCGAAGTGGAATGTGGGAACTTAACCGCTGTGCCACCTGGCCCGCCCCAAGGCCAGTTGATTATTGCACTTAATTTCATCTGCAACCTTAACTCTTCCTTCGTCATGTAACATATTCATGGGTTTTGAGAATTGGGTTATGGACACTTCTGTTTAGAGGTGTCATTAGTCTGCCCGCCACAATAGGCCAGAACCACACACAGCTTCATTTTTAGGCATCATATTTGCTAAAAAACAAAACAAAACAAACAACCATTTTTGGAAAGGCAATAGTTTGAAGGCAAAGTAACTTTTACCTTAAAGTTATTCTCATGTGTTCTTGCAGACATTGAAACATTTTCTTTAATTCTCAATATTTAGACTTAGGACAAAGCACAATTCAAATACTTTCCAAAATTACATTTGGTAAACTGCCGCATAAGATCCACCATTGTGTAATAGCAGCTTTTTCTGTTTCATGACTTAAATCTCATAAAATAAGTAGAACACAAATGACAGGTTTTATCCTATGGTAAGTCATCAAGAAACAAAGTGTAGACCATTAGAAAGTAGCTCTTGGGAATCTGCAGTGGCTGGAACAGCAATATTTTTCCCTGAAGTCTTTGGATCCCTGTTAGCTAAGCTTCAAGTTTCTATTTTTTCTTTATTCTTTAAAGATTGGCACCTGAGCTAAAAACTGTTGTCAATCTTTCTTTTTTTATGCTTTATCTCCCCCAATCCCCCCTGGTACGTAGTTGTATGTCTTACTTGCAGGTCCTTCTAGTTGTGGCATGAGGGATGCCACCTCAACGTGGCCTGACGAGTGGTGCCATGTCCGCGCCCAGGATCCGAACCAGCGAAACCCTGGGCCGCCACAGCGGAGCGCACAAACTTAACCACTCGGCCACGGGGCCGACCCCAAGTTTCTATTTTACTGGAGGGAAAGATACCACTACAGGAGAAAGACAGTGAGAGGGAAGACTTCCCAAAACATACATACACAATACATACATTTATATTATGTATCTATAATGAAATTATATGTATATATTAATATACTGTATAAGTATGCATATATATATATATATCATTTCCTGTTTGTAAAAGTAATTCACACCTGTGGGAGCTTTAAACATCACCTCACAGAAATAAATGTTATGTTGAACTATATGAAATTGCCAATATTTCACTATTTTTGACATACAAACAGCAATTTCATACTGTTCCATCCAATAGGAGAATGCCGTGCAGTCCCCATGTCCTGGAGGGAACGCTGGCATTGGTGTGCATTCTTCCAGGCTGGAGAGGGTGTCTGGGCACGTTCACGGTTCGTGGAGTTACTACCACAATGATGTAACACGGATAATTTTGCAACCTGCTTTCTAAGCGCTTTATAGAGCAAAGTCAATCCTAGCACACTGATCGTGCTGCTTCCCCTCTCTGGAGGATCCGTTTCCTCATCTGTAAAAATGGAACTAGTGAGTCTGTGCCAGTTATTAATTTATTGCCTCTCGGCCCCAAAGTCATCATGTTTGCCGCCTCTGTGAAAATGGATCTGGGTCCTATAAATGTTTTTCCTTTGCTGGATGGCACAATGTTAGGTTTTGCCCATAGAGGGCGCTGAGGGCCATTTCTTAGTAAGAGGTTTGCGTCTTGCTTTGACGCGCTCCTCTCCTGGCCGCGGTTGCCCGGGGCTGCATGCTCTCCAGCTCAGCGCCGCCACAGGGCCGCTTTTCCAGCACAGGCTCTTGCAGCGCAGGTGGCCAGCGGCACCCAGCGGCAGCTGCTTCGCTCAGCACCCCACTCCCACTTGAAAGCAGTGGAGTGCCTCTTCCCCAGCACCCTAAAGGACAGCTTTCCAGCAAGTTCCATGGGGCCTGCGCAGCACTTCAGCAACTTCTCTACTACCCAATGAGCCACGGCCATTCCCTCTCCAACCAGGTCTGGATCTTAGGCCTGGGGCTGGACCCGGGGTCTTCCTTGCGGTGGCGGCGGGGGGGGGGGGGGGGGGGGGGGGGGGGGGGGGGGGGGGGCATATCTCAGCCTTAGCAGTGGGCTGCTCTTTACCTCTGCTATTCCTGTTTTCTTTAGACTTCTCTTTACTTCTTACTAGCCAATCTTATTACTCCAACCCCCTCCTATACTAATAATTCTTTTTATTAGACTTTCCCTGTTCGGATTGCTTGGTGGTTTCTCTCAGACTGAAGCAGATCTCCCATATTTCTATGAGGATCAGAAGAGAGAATAGTGGAAGGGCAGCTCGCTCAGGCCCAGACATGCAGGGCGGACTCAGAAAACAGCTGTGATCTCCTCGTCCTCCTCTTTTCTCCACTCAATACCCACAGAGCAGCCTCTTTCTTATTGACTGTTGCCGTGGTTCCACAGTATGGACCGAGTTTTGAATCACTCCACTGCTGACGGGCGTTTGGATTATCCCACGATTCCACTATTACAGACAGTCCAGGATCCACATGACAGCTGTCATTTATCGAGCGCTCACCGTGTGCTACACGCTGGGACAACTGCGACATTAACACACGAATGCTAACAATGTGCAGCTGTGTGAGTTTCCTGTGGCTGCTGTCACAAGTTACCACAAACTTAGTGCTTTGAAGCAACACACACATTCTTTTAGAGTTCTGGAGGCCAGAAGCCTGAAAGGAAGGGATCCGCAGGGCTGCCTCCCTTCCGAAGGCTGCAGGGGAGAATCTGTCTTTTTCAGCTTCTGGAGGCCACCTGTGTTCTGTGGCTCGTGACCTCTTCCTCCCGTCACTCCACCCTCTCGCTCCCATCGTCATACCTCCTACTACTCACTGTGATCCTCCTGCCTCCCTGTAACTAGGACCCTTGCAACTACATCGGGCCCACCCAGACAATCCAGGATAATCTCCCCATCTCAAGATCCTTAACTTAATCACAACAGCAAAGTCCCTTTTACTGTACAAAGTAATGTCTTCACGGGTTCCAGGGACTAAGTGGTGGACATCTGAGCAGACATCATTCAGCCTACACACCTATGGAGTGGATACTATTATTCCACCCATTTTACAGGTGAGAAAACGGAGGTGCAAGGAGAGCAAGTAATTTGCCCAAGGTCACACAGCTCCTAAGTGGCAGAGCTGGGATACAGGCGGTCTGGCTTCATAATCCGGGCTCTAACAACTACACAACTTTGCATAAATGTCTGCATACTTGAACGAGAGTTTGTGTAGGGCACGATTCCAGAAGCGGAATTCCTGGGGCAAAGAGTTTAACAGGTATCGCCAACTGGTCCTTCCACACAGCTGTGCGGATAAATTCCCAGCAGCGGCGCCTGAAATCTCGAGTCCCTCCTCGCCTCAGCTCTTGATGCGCTGAGGGCAATGTTACCTGAATACACAAAACCCAAGGATGTTTGACAACTTATCAATTTAGTAACTGAGAATGTTTCTCTTTCATGAAAGGAGAGGAACATTACTCTCCTAATAATAATAATAATAAAAAAATTGCAGTGGGAATAAAGAACATCAGTTCCTGGAGAAAATAAAAACATTGGGTCGCCCTAACATATTTCAAGGCTGAAAATACTGTCCTGGTGCTGTCCGGGATTCCAGCTCTGTTTCCGCACGCTCTCCTTGTCGGATGTTCTCGTCTTCCGTGTCGTCTTCTGAAGGTCTCTGGTTAATAAGTCACTTCCATCACTGCGCCTTTCTGGTCACTCCCTCTTTATTTTGCATCCACACCACAAGTCTTGTTTGCAACCTCCTTTTCAAGGCCTTCCTTTTCCCTTCCCAGGGTGCTGTGTATATGCGGCCGAACACGTCTTCTAACCACAATGGCAAACACCTAGATACTTTTATAGCCTTCATTTTGCAGACAGGGAAAAGGAGTGACGTGATTTGCCCAAGATCCCAGAGAAATGGGATTCAAACCGAGGCATCTGCCCGCAGGTTCTGCCTGCTGGACATCCCGCTGTATCTCCTCTGGAGCCACTGGCCTCCTGGCGTCCCTGCAGACCCCATGCCCGCCTGCCCTGGGACATCCACAGATCGGATGGGGCTTGAAGGGCTGTTTGGACGCAACCTGGCTGGTGAGGGAGGCGGCCAGCAGCACAGTGGCTCAGGCCTAGCCACTTCCTACTGCATGAGTTTGCGGTGCCTCACTTTCCTCATGTGTAAGATGGAAACAACACTGGTCTCCTCGTGGGCAGTGATGAGGAGCTGGTATTATCCCCGTTTTACAGTTGATGAAATGGAGGCTCACGTGTGAAGGCAGGGCAGGCGCAAGGTGAGAACTTGGGAAAGGGCTGCTGTCCCGTTGCTAAGACGGCAGCCTCTCTGCGCCGAGTTCCGCTCTGGAAGCAGCGTTAGTTAACAGAAGCGATGGGGCAGCTCCCTTTTCTGACTCTTCCTTTGTCACTGTGCTCTCTGGCGTGCTCTGGCCAGCCTGTCCTAGGCTTGGCGCCGACCTCCTGCCATTCTTCTGTGCGCTGGGGTCTCCCAGAGCTCCCCCAGCCCTTCCTGCACCCGTTTCCTCTCCAGGGGAGGTTCCGTGCACTGCACATGGCTACCATTTGGTATGTGCTAAGAGAATGTGCCACCAAGTAAATGCCACCACGTGAACCCTACGTTCTTAGACCCTCCCCTCCAAGTATGACTTCCACCCCACAGCACCACCCCACCTAGCCTCTCCCTCTCCATGAACACGCAGCTCAGGCTCACCTCTTCAGTAGCATAAAGTTCTAGACTCTGTGTTCTGGGATTCAAGACCTCTACTTGCTCCCTTCCAGTGACAGGATGCTCCCCACTCCACAATATTGCCAATTCCACATTCACAATGTTGTCACTGTCTTCCTATTGAAGCCATTCGGGAGCATCTGTAGTTGTTATTTCTATTCTGCCCCGAGCAGTGAACACCGTGTCTGATCCTCCCTCTGAGTGACTGTCCCACACAAGTCTCTGGACAAGGAAAGGGAGAGAAGGAGTCTCTGCTGAGTAGCTGTTCTGTGTCAGGTGAGGTGCAGGGCATCATTCACCCCAATTTATAGATGGGGGAACTGAGGCTCCCAGAGGGTAAGGTGAATTCCCACAGCCAGTGAGAGGGGCTGAGCCATGAGTTGAACCCAGCTCTGCTGATTTTGGCGTCCCTGCCCTTGAATCTGCTCCCAAAGGCATTCCAACCGACACTTCAGAATCAGTTCCAGGCTCTCACCCATGCTCTGTAGGGTGTGGCTGCAGGACTGTCCCCAGCCCTGGGTCCGCTGAGACCCTTCCTGCAGAGGGGCCAATGCCTGCCCAGCCCTTCCTAGATACTGGGCTCTGTCCAGCTAATGGGCTGAGTCCCCACCAGTATGACTGGCATTTGAACTACTGACCCTGCTTTGCCACTGATAGCCCCTATCTGTACAGGCTCTGGGGGGCCTAGGGGAGATGCTGGTCCTGTAAACCAGAGAGCCAGGTCTGCTGGGCCCAGGAGAGCAGGGGCCCCTCCTGGCCCTGTGGCCTCCTCTGCACTTGCTCGGCTGTTCCTCCTCCACTCTTCTCCTTTCCCGGGGTCACTGCCTTTTCTCTCCCCAGGTCCCCTCCCTCCGCCTCAGGGTTCCTGAATCTCTTCTGGACCTTTGCTTCACTCTCCCCCCCTCCCTTCTCAGGGGCTGCCTCCTTGTGCCTCTCCCCTTGTTACTCTGTCATTCCACCAACACTCATGCCCCACTGGATCCTGCAGGCGCTCACTGGCTGGTGGGAGAGAGCGTCTGGCTCGGGGACAATCGCCCTCCCGAAGCCTCCACCTCACTCCTCACTGCATCCCTTCTTGTCTGTCGACTTCCTCTTCAATCTGCCTCCCTATCTCTCCTCCTTGCCTCGGTTTCCCCATTCTGTCTCTTCTCAAGCTCTCATCCTCATAATAACGCAGGGAGGTGGTCTCTATTACCAACCACATTTTAGAAATAAGGACACGGAGGCTCGGAGAGTTTCGGTGACCTGCCAGGGCAGCGCAGATGACAAGTGGCGGCGCCCAGCGAGTGCCCGCTCCTCCCGGCAGCTGGAGGAAGGTTGGATTCCGCGCTGCGGGCCGTCCTCAGGCCTCTGCTCCGCCCACCGCCCCAGGCCCCGCCCCTGCACCATTCCTCCCTCTGCTCCGCCCACCGGTCTAGGCCCCGCCCCGCCCCGACCACGCCCACCTCCGACCCCGCCCTCGCCCCGCCCCACCCCGGTACCTCTGCTCCGCCCACCGGTCTAGGCCCCGCCCTCGCCCTGGCCACGCCTACCTGCCCCGCCCCCGGAGCATCTCCTCCCTCTGCTCCGCCCACCGGCCCCGGCCCGGCCCCGCCCTCGCCCCGCCCCGCCCCGGCTCGGGAGGCCGGAGGACCCGGAGCGGAGGCTCCCGAGCCCGCGGCGGCAGCGCGGCGGCGGCGGGGACGATGTGGTTGTTTGCCCGGGACCCGGTCCGGGACTTCCCGTTCGAGCTCAGCCCAGAGCCCCCCGAGGGCAGCCCACCCGGGCCCTGGGCCCTGCACCGCGGCCGGAAGAAGGTGAGCGCCGCCCCGATCCGCAGGCCACGGCCGACCTCGGCCTCGCCTAGTCAGCGCCGCCGGCCCCTCCGCGTCGCGCCCCGCCTGACGTGGCTGTGGAGCTCCTGGGGCAACAGGCCGGGGGAGGGGGATGAGCCGTGCCGACGTGGCGGGCGGAAAGACCGAAGGACCGACAGGCGGACGGAACCGGGGTCACGTGGGCTCGGCTCAGTCCCTAAGGGCTGACCTGAGGAGAGCCCGGCTGGCGGCCCTTCCTTCTGCACTCACAGCTCTGGGGACCGTCTCGGAGTGGGAGCGGCCAGCCCGGGGGAGCAGTCAGCCCGGCGCCCACCCCTGAGGCCCCTCTGCCCTCCCCCAGGCCACAGGCAGCCCAGTGTCCATCTTCGTGTATGATGTGAAGCCCGGCGCCGAAGAGCTGACCCAGGTGGCCAAAGCCGCCTTCAAGCGCCTCAAAACTCTCCGGCACCCCAACATTCTGGCCTACATCGATGGGCTGGAGGTACCTGCTGCCCGGCCTGTCCCACCTCTGCCCTCACTCTCTCTCTCCCAGTCTCCCACTCCTGTCTTCCTGCCCCTGGGTTTCCACCCCTTCGGCCTCAGCACCCCCAGATTTGATTTCTCCTTCACCTGTCTCTCCATCGTGTCTCTCACCTCCCCTTCCTCTCCCCCCATCCCACCCTGATACCCCTGTGTCCCCTTCTTCAGACAGACAAATGCCTCCACATAGTGACAGAGGCTGTGACCCCACTGGGAATGTACCTCAAGGCGCGAGCGGAGGCTGGTGGTCTGAAGGAGCTGGAGCTCTCCTGGGGGCTGCATCAGATTGTGGTAAGGTGGGGGGCAGCGGTGATGAGGACAGGGGTGGGGGCCTTAGGTGCTGGGTGTGATGGCTCCTTCTGTCCCCAGAAAGCCCTCAGCTTCCTGGTCAATGACTGCAGCCTCATCCACAACAATGTCTGCATGGCCGCCGTGTTCGTGGACCGTGCTGGTGAATGGAAGCTCGGGGGCCTGGACTACATGTACTCGGCCCAGGGCAATGGCGGGGGACCTCCCAGCAAGGGGATCCCCGAGCTGGAGCAGTACGACCCCCCGGAGTTGGCTGATAGCAGTGGCAGAGCGGTCCGAGAGAAGTGGTGGGTGACTGAAGGTGGCATGCCCTGACCTGCCCTGTTCTGGAAGCCCCTGCAGCCTTGGGACCCCTAGGCTAGCTGGCACTCCCCTGTCCCCTGCTCAGCTGGGGAGGGAACCAGGGTCCTCAGGGTAGGGTCTGCTCCTCTGCTCCCAGGATCCTCAGGGAAGGTAGGGCAAAATAAATGCGGCTTTGAGGTTAGGTGGTTCTGAATTTGAAAGTTGTATGACCTGGGGCGATGTCCTTGCTTCTCTGATCCTCGGTTTCTTTATCTGTCAAATGGGGCTAAGGAAACCTGCTTCTCTGGGCTGGGGGGAGGATCAGCTGAGGGACACAGCCCAGGATCTGCCATGCAGTGAGTGCCTGGTGCCCAGGCAGGTGGCAGGGCCTTGAGCAGCTGTGGTCCCTGCCTCAGGTCAGCTGACATGTGGCGCTTGGGCTGCCTCATCTGGGAAGTCTTCAATGGGCCCCTACCTCGGGCAGCCGCCCTGCGCAACCCTGGGAAGGTGAGTGTCGGACCCCATCCCAGCCCCTCCCTGCCTGCCAGCCAGCCCTGCCCTGACCCTGGCTCTTCTCCTGCAGATCCCCAAATCGCTGGTGCCCCATTACTGCGAGCTGGTCGGAGCCAACCCCAAGGTGCGTCCCAACCCAGCCCGCTTCCTGCAGAATTGCCGGGCGCCCGGTGGCTTCATGAACAACCGCTTTGTGGAGACCAACCTCTTCCTGGAGGAGATTCAGGTGAGCCCCCTGACCCACCCTGGGCTTTGGCCCTACGTTTTTTACGCCTGTGTCCCCTCCCCACTGTGCGGGCTCCCTCATAATTAGACCCTTGGAGACAAGCATGGACTGCGGAGCTAGGCTCTCTGGGGTCAAAGTCTGGCTCCCAACTCTTATTTCCTGTGTGACTTCCTTTGGCTGAAGCTCAGTCCTAATGATGCTTGACTACCTACTTCAGAGGAGCATGGTGAGGATTCAGTGAGTTCACAGGGTGTACTATGGTGTCTGGCACATAGTAGGTGCTTTATGACTGCTCCTGGCACTTCATTGATGCCACACATATATTCTGGCCCTGTCTCTGATGTGGGCCATGCCTGGCGCTGGGCTGTGATATGGGCAGCAGAGAGGGGAGGAGGGGGAGTCGGACCCAGATGCCGGCCCTCAAAGATCTAGCAGGGAGTAAACGGACCAGGTCCCCACCCTTGGGGACTCTCGTTGAGGGCAGAGGGTCAGAAAACACACATGAGGAAATGTGTGCTCCCTGGGATGGGGCTACGTGCTGGGAAGAAAGGAGAGCTGGGGCAGGGTGCTCAGGGCAGCGTGCTCTCAAGGGTGACGTTTCAGCTGACACCTGTCGTGCATCAAGGTGGGAGCCGTGGAGGTGGTAACAGGAAAAGTGTTCCAGGCAGAGGGAAGAGCAAATGGAAAGATGGTGAGGCGGGAGCCCTCGCCTTAACCCCTTTGAACCTCAGTTTCCATATCTGTATAATGGGGATAACAATACAGTAGTTTCCCCTTATCTGTAATTTGGCTTTCTGAGGTTTCAGGTACTTGCAGTCAACCATGCTCTGAAAATATTAAATACAAAATTCCAGAAGTAAACAATTCGTAAGTTTTAAATTGCGCACCGTTCTGAGTAGTGTGAAGAAATCTTGCACAACGTGAATCATCCAGTGGATCCATGTCGTATACGCCACCCGCCCGTCAGTCACTTAGTTGCTGCCTTGGTTATCAGATTGACTATTGTGGTCTCGCAGTGCTTGTGTTCAAGTCACCCTTATATCACTTAATAATGGCCCCTAAGCCCAGGAGCGGTGATGCTGGCCATTCAGATATGCGGAAGAGAAGCCATAAAGTGCTTCCTTTAAGTGAAAAGGTGAAAGTTCTCAACTTATTAAGGAAAGGAAAAAAATCGTATGCTAAAATTGACGGTCACTTTTATCACAGTATTTTGTTATAATTGTTCTGTTTCACTGTTAGGTTATTGTTGTTAATCTCTTACCACGCCTAATTTGTAAGTTAGACCTTATCATAGGTACGAATATATAGAAAAAAAACATCGTATATATAGGGCTCATTCCATCCATGATTTCAGGCATCCACTGGGCATCTTGGAATGTCTCCCCTGCAGACTAGGGGGTCAACTGTAGTATCTGCTAGCCCCTGGGGTCCTTGTAGGGAATGAGGGAGGGTGACTCTGCTCTGGACAGCTGCTCTGACCCAGCCATGTGTGGGGCACAGAGAGGTGACTGAGAGTCTGGCCTGGGGGAGGAGTGACAGACAGCTCCACAGACCTGGCTGTTCCGTGGAGTCCTGACTCAAATGAGAACTGGCCAGCCTTCAGAGGGTGGGAACCTGCGCCGCATCTTGAAGGAGAAGCGCTGGCAGCCTCTGGGCATGTGGGGACAGCAGGAACTCTGTTACACGGAGTGTGCCACACGGCTGGCTCTGCCCGGCTGCCCTTCTCCTTTAACTGTGCCCCATGGGAAATGGGCCGCTCCTGGCCAGTGCTGGGGAGAATGGGGCAGGGCAGTGCCCAGAGGCCCCTCTCCTGTCACTGGGCAGAGCGGTGGAGAGAGCCCAGCTGTGACTCCCCGTATGTGACCTCGGATGTGGTTTGGTCTCTCTCTGGACCTTGGCTCTCTGAACCCTGCTGTCAGAGCACCGAGCCCGCCTCCCACACTGGACTGAGCTGCTGCAGGGCCAACCAGGTCCTCCTTGTCCCCAGCCAGAGGCCGCCTCTTTTGGGCCAGGCATAGGCTATGGGCGTGAGGGCACAGTACAAAGCACAGGAACTTTGGAAGCATATAAGACTGGGTTATAATTCCTGCCTGGTCACTCTTGGGTGGTGACCTTGAGCCTCAGCCTCCTCATTTGTAAATGAGGGAGTGACGGCACCTCTTCACAGGGTGCAGCACAGCAGAGGTGCCAGACCTCTGGGTCAGACCCTTCCCTGACCCTCTTCTTAGCTGTGTGACTTTCGACAAGTTCCTTGCCCTCTCTGTGCCTCAGCTTCCTTGTTGGACTAAATGTGGATTGTTTTGGCACCTACCTCGTAAAGCTGAGGGGAGGATTGTTTAATCTGTGTAAAGGTTTTGGCGTGACCCTGCCTGGCTCATAGTCTGTGCTCAAGAAATGAGAGTTGTGGGTATTACGGCCTCAGCAGGAGGTCAGGAGGACTAAAGGAGACCATCTGGGCTCAGTGGGAGGATCAGGTCTGGGGGTAACCTGCACCTGCCTCCCCCTGCCTGCCGTGAAGTCCACCCTGCATAGGGTTGCAGGTATGCCCGACTCAGCCAGGGCCAGGGGAATGGATTAAGCCCCTTCACCTCTCTGAGCCTCAGTTTCCCCATCTGTGTGATACTCACACCTTAGTTGTTGTGAGGAGGACAGGCAACCCTGAGAAAGGGCCTGATCCTCCTCGTGACTGCTTTCCCAGCAGCGGGTCAGGTGGCAGTGGTGACAGTGACAGTTACTGATTGTGCCAGGCACTGTGCTGGCAGCTTTCACGTGCATTTTCTGGTTGAATCCTCAGAACCGCCCCCTGAGGTAGTATCGTTATTATCCCATTTTACAGGTGGAGGAACTTGTCCTAGGTCACACGGCTAATAAAGGGGAGAGTTGGGATTGGAGCCCAGGCAGTTGAGTTCCGGAGCCCACAAGCTCAAGTTCTCCTTCAGGCTAGGGGTGACTCGCTGTCCTTGCCCATGGCTGCAGGGAGTTGTGACCAGGCTGACTTCCTCCTCCCCACACCCTGTCCTCGATCCCCCAGATCAAAGAGCCTGCTGAGAAGCAGAAGTTCTTCCAAGAGCTGAGCAAGAGCCTGGACTCATTCCCCGAAGATTTCTGCCGCCACAAGGTGCTGCCCCAGCTGCTGACCGCCTTTGAGTTTGGCAACGCGGGGGCCGTGGTCCTCACGCCCCTCTTCAAGGTGAGCGGGGCCAGGAGCCTCAGCGAGGGGAGGCCTGGAAGGCCTGGAGCCTCAGGAACCGTGGGGCCCAGAGACTGGTTGGGCAGATCAGAACAACAGAAGAGCGGGCCCTGGGGTGGGGGCCAGCCCTGCATCCTGGGGAGGGGCAGCCTGGTTAGGGCAGACCCCAGCCCACGTGAGGAGTTGCTTCCTGCTGACATCCCGAGGGTCAGCAAGCCAGGGCCACCTGACCAGCTGTCAGGGAGGCTGTGGGGACTTCTTGCCCTTGGGGAGCGGAATCCCTGTGCCTCCAAAATTCTTCTTCCAAAGACCCCATGCTTCAGAGCCCTCAATCCCCCCTCTCTTTCCCCAAGATAGCCCCCGTGGTCTGACCTATGCACCCTGCTTTCCAGGGCCCAGGGGAATATCTGCTCACCACCCCACTTCCCATCTTCCCTCTTCTACTCGGCATTCAGCTCTCCTGGTTTCTAGGGGCTGGATCCTTCTCCCATTCCTCAAACCCTGGCTCATCCTTACCTGGGCACCTGCCCTTCCCCTCTCTGCCCACCCTAGGAGAAGCCCTTCTTCTGAAGGAACTTGGCTTGGGGGGAGGGGGAGACAGCAAGCTAATTCCGTAGAGCTGGGGATCCCCAGCAGTTGTGGGCAGGATGCCGCGTGCATGTGGGTTCCTGTTGGCTACAGGTACCTGGATGTAGGGAGGGGCACAGAGCTTTTCGTCAGCCTCCTAAGAGAGGCCTTGACCCAGAACGGTGAAGAGCAGGGCTAACAGAGGGCGTGTGGGCAGAGGGGCTGCTGAGGAAACGCCTGTCCCCCCACATCACCCGATGCCCACTCTGGGAAATCAGCAGTGGGCCCGAGGAAGTTGCAGGGGCGGGTGAAGCCGTCCCACTCCTGTGGATGTAGCTGAGCTCTGTGGCTCCTTCCCTCAGGTGGGCAAGTTCCTGAGCGCCGAGGAGTATCAGCAGAAGATCATCCCCGTGGTGGTCAAGATGTTCTCCTCCACCGACCGGGCCATGCGCATCCGCCTCCTGCAGCAGGTAGGGGCCGTGGCCAGACCCTCCCCGTCCCCTTCCCGGCCCCCCCCCGGCTGCTGGTGGGCCCCTGCCTCACCTCCTGCCCTGGCATCCCAGAAACCCCTCCCGGAACATACACCCAGCTAAGGGACCAGTGCCCTCAGGAAGTGGGCATAGTCACAGGGCTCATGGCAGCTTTGGCAATGCCCAGCCTGCCCGGGCTGCAGGCTCAAACGTCCCCATCTTCTCAGTCATGGCCCTGCAGAGTGGGGTTCGTGTCTCTCTTGCCAACCCCAGGGTAGCTGGGAGCATCAGACAGGATTGATGGGCTCGAGGATGGAGCCCCCTGGTGAGCCAGGAAGTGCCTGGCGGCTCCCGGGTCTCATTCCCTCTCCCACTGCCAAAGGCACCAGCCCCCCCGCACAGCACTCACCTGGGTGGGGGTTACCGCCTTTTATAGAAGAGGTGGGGGGGCCGCTCTAACAGGGGTGTGACACAGTCTGCCTGCTGAGCAGGACCAGAAGCCAGGCCCTCCTACTCCCCGTCCCTGGCTCTTCCAAGCCCTCCTGGCCCCTTCTCACCCCTCCACGTGGGCTTGAGGCCAGAGAGAGGCCAGATTCAGGTGGGAGTTCCAGAGACTCGCCTGGCCTGCGGTGCCTGCCAGGTGGAGAAACCAAGCCAAGAGTGGTTCCGTGGCTCTGATGGGTGGTGGAGGAGCTGACTGTGTTTTCACGCTCCCCACCGCCGGGCCACAGATGGAGCAGTTCATCCAATACCTTGATGAGCCAACAGTCAACACCCAGATCTTTCCCCATGTCGTGCATGGCTTCCTGGACACCAACCCTGCCATCCGGGAGCAGACGGTCAAGGTGGGTGCGGCCAGGCTCAGCCACCCCTGTTTTTCCAAGGCTTGGAGGGGGCTTATCCCAGGACACGGAGGCCTTGGTTTCGGCCTGTGGGTCTGGGTGGGTTATGGGCAGGGCAGGCCTGGGCCTGCTGTGAGTCCAGGCTGTGGGTTCAGCTCAGCAGCTGGTGGGGGGCACAGGGTGGGCACGGCCTATAGTCCTCCTTTCAGCAGACGCTGGCTGAGCACCTGTCTGTGCCCAGGCAGACCAAGTTCCCTGCCCTCATGAAGCTTCTCTTTTTTTTTTTTTTTTTTATTGAGTTATTGATAGGTTACAATCTTGTGAAATTTCAATTGTACATTAATGTTTGTCAGTCATGTTGTAGGTGCACCACTTCACCCTTTGTGCCCACCCCCCACCCCACCTTTCCCCTGGTATCCACTAAACTGTTCTTGGTCCATAGTTTTAAATTCCTCATATGAGTGGAGTCATACACAGATTATCTTTCTCTTGCTGGCTTATTTCACTTAACATAATTCTCTCAAGGTCCATCCATGTTATTGCAAATGGAATGATTTTGTTCTGTTTTGCAGCTGAGTAGTATTCCATTGTATATATGTACCACATCTTCTTTATCCATTCGTCTGTTGATGGGCACTTAGGTTGCTTCCACGTCTTGGCTATTGTAAACAGTGCTGCAATAAACATTGGGGTGCATAGGACTTTTGGGATTGCTGACTTCAGGCTCTTTGGATAAATACCCAGTAGTGGGATGGCTGGATCGTGTGGTAGTTCTATTTTTAGTTTTTTGAGGAATCTCTCATGGAGCTTCTTTTTGAGGAGACAGGGAGTGGGCTTGGTAGACAATAAACAGAATTAGAAAATACATATTGTGTTAGAAAGTGATGGAAAGTGGGAAGAAAAGAGTTTGCAGTTTTAAGGACAATGGTCAGGGAAGATCTTTCTGGGGAAATGTCATTTAGGGAAAGGAGGCAAGGGATTGAGTTATGTGGAGATCTGGAAGAAATATGCTCCCTCCAGAAGGAACAGCATGTGTAAAGGTCCTGAGGCTCACATGTGCTAGAGTGTAGAAGTAGCAAGAGGTTTAGCGTGGCTGAGGGCATGGTTGTGGGAGGTGGAGTCTGAGAGGTAACGTTGGGGTTGGGGGCCTGGGCAAGGACCTGATGCATTCACTGGAGTGAGAGGAGCCACTGAGGGCTTGAGTAGAGCACTGACCTGGTCTGACTGGTTTTAAAAGGATCGCTATGTTGCTGTGTGAGAACTAACTGTCAGAGCAAGGGTGGACACTGTTAGGGGCTATGGCAGTGGCCCAGGGGGAGAGATGTCAGTGGCTCAGATCTGAGTGGTGGCAGCTGGTGGAGAGAAGGGGTCATGTTCCAAAGGTGGAGCTGACAGGATTTACTGATGGATGTGGAGTCAAGGACGGTGCTGAGGTCTCTGGCCTGAGCAACTGGAAGGTTAAGTTTCTGAGAAGACTGGGAGGAAGAGGTTTGTGGGAGGAGGTCAGGCCGGGCTTGGCCGTGTGTTAGCCAGCCAGCTGGAGATGTCGAGTGGGCCACTGCTTATGTGCGTGTGAAGTTTAGGAAGAAGTCTGAGCCAGAGGCGCCCCCAGGGGCTCTGTCAGCGAACAGGGGCTTTCAGAGCCATGAAATGGGCGAGATGACAGCCCGCCCAGTAAGATCTCAGCAAAAGGAGACTGAGAAGGAGCAGCCACGAGGTCGGGGGAGACCCAGCCAGAGGGTCCTGGAAGACCAGGGCAGAAGTTTCGAGGAGCGGGGGAGCTCGGGGGTGTCAAAGCAGCTGAGGGGTCACGGTCGGTTTGGATGGAGAATTGGCCATTGGATTTAGCAACAGGAGGTCACTGGTGATCTCAACCCAAGCTAGTGGGTAGAGAGCGTGTGGAGGGGGTTTTTATGAAAGTCTTAAGGAGAGTGCATGCAGGAGAGAGACGGGAGACAGGAGTGCAGACCAGCTGTGGAGGTTTTGCTGTAAAGGGGACAGAGAGATGGGGGTGCCCTTCTCAGCATTCTGGGTGGGGGCCAGGACCCGGTGGGGAGGGCTTTGGCAGGTCTCCTCAGCACCCAGGGCCACTGGTGGCCTCCATACCCTCCCAGGAGCCCACTCCTGCGTGTGGTCCTTTGCCGGCCCTGGCCCACAGTTTCCGCTGTCCCCAACCCTGCAGTCCATGCTGCTCCTGGCCCCGAAGCTGAATGAGGCCAACCTCAACGTGGAGCTCATGAAGCACTTCGCGCGGCTGCAGGCCAAGGATGACCAGGGCCCCATCCGCTGCAACACAACTGTCTGCCTGGGCAAAATCGGCTCCTACCTCAGCGCCAGCGTGAGTGCCCTGCGCAGATGCCAGGAGTTCTGTCACTGTCACGGGACCACAGCCTCCTCCAGGGCCGAGCCTCCTGCTTTGTGGGCCATCATCCTCCCAGAGGCTCTCAGCCCTGATGTCTAAGGGGTGGCATGAATTGCACCAGGTCACACAGCCAGTAGGCAGTGGGTCTGGGACCACAGCCTGTGTGCATCCCCTCTGCCAGGGTTTGTAAATGCAGACACCTGCCAGCCTGACAGTTAACAGGAATGAAGGAATCAGGTCAGCAGGGCAGGTGGGAAGGGAGGCACAGACCCCAGCCCCTGTGGCCCTGAGGCAGCATGAGCCCAGGAATCAGGGAGGAGAAGCCAAGATCCAGAGTTTTCAGTAGATTCTCCCCATTTCAGTTGTCTGTGATTAACTCCCATTTTCCCGACCCTGGGGGCCCCGTGGACAGCCTCTGCTCTGGGAAGGAAGGCCTGGCGGTTCTGGGCCCCAGTACTGACCCTACCCTCAGGAGCCCTCCTTCTCTCTGCCCCACCCAGACCAGACACAGGGTCCTCACCTCTGCCTTCAGCCGGGCCACTAAGGACCCCTTTGCACCATCCCGGGTCGCTGGTGTCCTGGGTTTTGCTGCCACCCACAACCTCTACTCGATGAACGACTGTGCCCACAAGATCCTGCCCGTGCTCTGCGGCCTCACTGTGGATCCGGAGAAATCCGTGCGGGACCAGGTGAGGCACGGCTGGGGCCGGGCCCTGGAGCTGGGCGCTGGGGGATATCTGGGCCCCAGCTGGCCTGGCAGGCTCACGCCCCAGCTCTACCCCTTGCTACCCCGCAGGCCTTCAAGGCCATTCGAAGCTTCCTGTCCAAACTGGAGTCTGTGTCAGAGGACCCTACCCAGCTGGCCGAAGTGGGTGAGTGGCCCACACTCGTGTTCCCTCTTCCTCCTGCCACATCCTTGACTGTCACCTGTCATGGCCCCCTTCCACCTCACTGGAGTATCTAACAGCTGGAAGAAGCCTGGAGAGCAGACTTGACAGCATTCCTCCCCCTCCCCCATCTCACGGACGGGAGAATGCAGGCCTGGAGGAGGGGGCTCCACCACAGGTTGCTCTGTCTCACTTATTAACCTCCTGTCACCCGCCCCATGGGAGCCTGAGGTGCCTATACCTTCCTCTCTCTCCATCACTGCCCAGAGAAGGACGTCCACGCAGCCTCCAGCCCTGGAGTGGGAGGAGCCGCAGCCAGCTGGGCAGGCTGGGCCGTGACAGGGGTCTCCTCGCTCACCTCCAAGTTGATCCGTGCACACCCTACAGCTGCCCCGGCCGAGGCCAGTGTTCCCCAGAGACCCACGTCTGAGGGTGAGTGTCCCAGACTGGCTACATCAGTGGGTGAGAGAGCTTGGAAGTGCTGGCACCCAAGAACTGTTACTGTCTGGGGTGGTAAAGGGGACATAGGGGACAGTGTAGGGTCCAGTTCCCTTGTGAGCTTCCCCCACCCCTACCAGCAACATCTGCCCTATCCTGAGACCTTCCTGGGGCCCCATGTGTGGGAGCTCAGTGAGTCTCTGCTCCCCAGGTCTTCCTGCCCCGGCCCCCACCCCTGTCCCTGCCACACCCACGAGCTCAGGCCACTGGGAGACACAAGAGGAGGACAAGGACACAGCAGAGGACAGCAGTGCTGCTGACAGATGGGATGACGAAGACTGGGGCAGCTTAGAGGTGAATGGGGCTGAGGAGGCCTCCCTGGGGGGACCCCAGCTCAAAGGTCACAGGCTGCCATTCAAGGAGCCCAGGAGGGTGTGGCTGGAGTTGGGCCTGTCCTTATCTGCACAGCATCCCTGGTGCGTAGGCCTCATGGAGCAGCCATGGTGGGCCAGAGCTGGCAGCTGAGGCCCCGCTCAACTGCAGGGGCCTCCAGGAGCAGGGTCCAAAATGAGAAGCCAGGTGGGCGGTTGGTTGGGGCAGCCCACTGGTCTTCCTTCTCCTCCTCCACTCCCTGTCTCCCCTCCACGAGCTCCAGTGCCCACCCAGCCCCAGTGGCCAGCAAGGAGAGGCCACTCCCATGCCTAGAACCAGACCCCAGTCCTGCCTGAGGGGTGGGCTTGGAATGGGCTGAGAACAGAGTGGGGCTGCCCTGAAGGGAATGGGGGCAGAGCTCTGAGCCCAATTTCCCCACCTGGCTGACGGCAGCCTCCGGCCCCTTAGGCCGTGAGGAGGGCTGTGGAACATCTAGATCTCGTTCCGCGAAGTGTCCACTTTATAGATGGGAAACAGGGCATGAGGAGCAAATGAGACGGAAGGCAAAAGAAGAAAGAGTGGAGCCGTGGCTGGGAAGGGATGGGGGGCTCCCTTGCCTTTTTTGGTGGGGCATGGTAGGGTTCATGGTCCTACTCTCCTTGCCACACTGCAGCAGGAGGCCGAGTCTGTGTTGGCTCAGCAGGACGACTGGAGTTCTGGGGGTCAAACCAGTCGTGCTGGGCAGGTGAGTGGGGTCAGACGGCATATATGTATGCATGGGGGGCGGGCTGGCCCTCTCCTGGTCTGGCGCTACCTCCCCCTCCCACTTTTCTGCAGACCAGCAACCCTGACCATAAATCCTCGGAGTTGGACTGGAGCAGCTGGGAGGCCGAGGGCTCATGGGAGCAGGGCTGGCAGGAGTCAAGTTCCCCAGAGCCACCCCCTGAGGGCACACGGCTGGCCAGCGAGTATAACTGGGGTGGCCCAGAGCCCAGCGACAAAGGCGACCCCTTTGCTGCCCTGTCGGCGCGTCGGGATGCTAACACCCAGGTACTCAGCGCCAGCCGGTAGTGCAGACCTGGGGTAGACCTTAGCCAGGAGGCCGCCTCCACTCCAGCCCACACTTCTCTTTTCAGCCGAGACCAGACTCCTGGGGCGATGACAACTGGGAGGGCCTGGAGATGGAGAGCCGTAAGTGCCCCCCTGGGAGGGCTGACTAGGGCTACCACCCTGGCGCAGGCGTGGGTTGGGAAGCTGAGACCCCCTGTCGTCCTGACGCCCTCAGCCCGCCTCCCCTTCCTGCTCGCAGGGCAGGCGAAGGCTGAGTTGGCCCGGAAGAAGCGCGAGGAGCGTCGGCGGGAAATGGAGGCCAAACGCGCCGAGAAGAAGGCGGCCAAGGGGCCCATGAAACTGGGGACGCGGAAGCTGGACTGAACCTCCGATGTGGCCGCTTCCCGGCCGCGGAGAGCAGGCACCGCGGATGTATTTATTGTACAAACCATGTGAGCCCGGCCGGCCCGGCCAGGCGCATCCCACGTGTACATATTCAGAGCCACAATAAATTCTATTTCACACTCCCTGTGCTGGGCTCAGTGTAGCCCCTCCGAGGAGGCTGGGGGCTGGCGCTGCCCTGCGGATGCTGCGCCCACCACAGACGTGAACATCAAATTTGCTTCGAAAGCCAAGAGTAAAGTGGCACGATCGGATTTATCAGTTTCTAGGAAACGCCCTCTGGGAGGAAGGCCGGCAGCACCGGAGACCCAACATCCGCCTGTGAACCCGGGCGGAGCTCGTATGGGCGCCCTCGGGGCACCGAGCGCGGGAAGGGGTCTGCGGGCCGGAGGGTCCCTGGGTCCGAGCCCCGAGTCGGGACAGAAGCGAGAGGCCGAGCTCGCCCCGAATGTCGGGCGGAAACCCTACGGTGACAGCCGAGGTCCGGGCCGAGGGTGGCGTCAGCGGCGGCGCTGGGGCACGCAGGCCCCGTGCGGGCGGCTGCGCGCGAAGCCGGCTTTGCAGACGCAGCGGAAGGAACCGCTCGTGTTCACGCAGCGCTCGCTCTTGCACAGCAGCCCGCGCTGGTTCAGCTCTCGGCACTCGTCGATGTCTGCAGGTGCGGGGAACAGGTGCGGACGTCGCGACGGTCCCGGAGCGGCGCAGCCTCAACTTCCGGTCCCGGCGGATTCCGCAGGGCCCCGCCCCCCGCGGCCCGGCCCCGCCCCCCGCGGCCCGGCCCCGCCCCCGCGGCCCAGCTCACCGACGCAGCGCGCGCGGGAGGCGTCGAGCTGGAAGCCGCCGGGACACTCGCACACGGCGCCGCCGGGCCGCGGCACGCAGCGGCCGCTCACGCAGCGGCACTCGTCCGAATCTTCCTCCGAGCTGTCCTCTTCTGCGGCGCCCGGGAGAACACAGAGGTCAACACGCCACCAGCGGAGCGCCGCCGACTCCGCCTCTGTCCCCTCCCACTACACTCACCTCGCGGGGGCTTCCCCAGCAGCAGGGGGCTCGCGTCCCAGAAGGAATTGCTCTCACTCTGCGACGTCGGGCACTGGGACCCTGGGAAGGGCGGGGGCAGGCAGCGGTCAGCGGCGTTGATGCACCCCGGCTCCCGCCCCCCATACCCTCCCAGCCAACTCCTCTCGGGCCGACTCACCGGCGCCGCGCGGCGGGCACGGGCGGCACTGGGCGCCCCAACCGCGGCCCTGGCGACAGCAGCAGTCGTCGAAGGTGAGGGCGGGCCCAGCCAGGGGACCCGCGCACATGCCGTCCTCTCCGCGCTGGCCCCAGCACACGTCCCGCCGCTCCGGGGCACGCTCTGCGGAGGGGTACCCGGCATCAGGGAGAGGCCCGGAGCAGGGACAGCCAGCCCCTCTCCAACCCATCCGCGCGGGGGCTGCGGCCCCGGAGCTCCACACGGTGGACTGGGCCCTGGAGTCGGCCCGGGCCGACGCTCGCCCTCACCGGCCGGGCTCTCGGGGAGCTGGCAGTCGCGGCCGGAGGGGCCGGGCACCCAGGGCGGGCGGCACTCGCAGCGGTAGGAGCCCGGCAGGTTGACGCAGCGGCCAGGACGGCAGGCTGCCGGGTCCTGGCACTCGTCCACGTCTGCGGGCAGCGAGGGGATGGGTGGGGGTGGCGGTCACGGCTCGGCCCGGGCCCCCGTGCCCTTTCTGTTCCCCCAGCCGGCAGGCCCGGGCCTCACCCATCTCCTCCGGGCTCAGACACTGGCGCTGCGCCGGGCTGTACTCGGCCGGGGGCGTGCAAGCGCAGCGGTAGCCGCCGCGCGTGTTCTCACACACTCCGTTCCGGCAGTTGGACTCGTCCAAGCACTCGTCCACGTCTGCGGGGAGGAAAGGTGCGAGAGGTAGGAATGGCCCGGGCTCGGGGCTTGTGCGCGTGTCCCAGCCGCGGTCCCACGGCTGCACTCACCCACGCACTCCAGCAGGTTCCCGTCGTAGTAGAAGCCTTGCTTACAGTAGCACTCGTAGCCGGGCTGCGTATTCACGCACTTGCCCTCCTTGCAGATCTCTGCCCCGAACAATATGCACTCGTCGATGTCTGCGGGGAGACAAGCCGTGGGCGCCCGGAAAACTCTACCAGGCGGCCCGCTCAGGCGCCGCAGCGGGGAAGTATGGGCGGGGCCTGCCGCCGGGGAGGAGCGAACCCAGTGACGTGCGCGGACGTGAGTGACGGGGCGGGGCTTACTGGGGGCGGGACAGACGGTGAAGTGTGGGCGGGGCTTATCCCAGTGCGCGCAACTGACCTAGCCAGCACGGGCGGGATCGCGGCGGTCCAAACCTCGGGGGCGGAGCCGTGTTGGGGCTTACCACGGTGGGCTGGGATGCCGTAGTTGACAATGTTGTTGTCCTGGGTGTAGCCCTTCCCGTCCGGGCAGAGGCTGTGGAACTCAGCTGCGGGGAGAGAGCGGACGTGGGAAGGACGCAGGCAGGTCTGGGCGCGTGCGTGGGGGCCCTCAGGCTCAGGTCGGAGCTCTCCGCCTCATTTCCCACCCACCGAGGGAGGGGCCGTTCCCCCCAGTCTGTTTCCAAATGAAGAAACTGAGGCTCTGGGAAGGGAAAGGGCCTGCCCGGCTCCTGACCTGAGCTGTAGACTGGGCAGGGATAGATCTCGCAGTGGTCTCCCCAGCCAGCCCCCAGGGAGCAGCAGCACTCCTGCTGGGTGACATTGGTGGCCAGTACACTGTCGCAGAACACCGTGTCATCGAAGTTAAGGTAGCACTCCTTCTTGTGGTGGGGCTGCTCCACCTCTGAGGGGAGGGGAGGGCCGCTGACAGTCAGGCAGACTGTCTTTGCCAGTCGGTGCTGCCCACCCACCTCATCCCTCTGCTCCCCCACGTTCCCAGGCTCCCCTCAGCCGCACTGGGAGAGCCAAGCTCCATCCTCAATGTGGCATTCAAGGCCCTCCTGCGAGGTCCGGCCCCACCGGACTCTCCCAGGCAAAAGAGATTTCTTCCTGTTCCTCAGATTCCAGGGGGTGAGACCAGGATGCATCTCGGAACCCCAGCTGCAGCTCAGAGTTGTCTGGTCGGAAGAGGGAGCTGGGAGGGCACTCACCCTCACAGCCATGCTGGTCCTGGGTGGGCGTGAAGCCCTCATCGCAGACGCACACGTAGGAGCCCTGCAGGTTCTCGCAGGCCCCGTGGGGGAGGCAGAGGCCCGGGTCCTGGCTGCACTCATCTATGTCTGTGGGAGCGAGGGGAGCAGGAAGAGTCGTTCAGAGGGAAACCAGCCCCCTTTTCCCTGAGTCTGTGCCTCAAAGGCCTCACACAAGTTCAGAACCTGAATCTCCACTTTGATTTCCAAGTACGGCACAACGGGAAGTCTGCTCCTGTCTGTGCATGTGGGAGATGTGTGCACATTCACTGCATTATTCTTCGTAAAGCCTCCAGTGGCTCCCACTGCCAGCAGAAGGAAGTCCTAATGCTCAGTTCAGCAACGGAGGACTCTCAGTTTGGCCCCCAACATCTTTAAGTCTCATCACCCTTTACTCTAAACCACCAACCCCCTCCACCCTGTGCAAGGGCGCAGGTGTCTACTCTTCCCCCAAAACCCAACTGGCTCCCTCCAGATCTCTCTGCTTTGCAAATACTGTTCTTTGGGCCCGGAAGACCATCCCATGTTTTTGTCTGCTTAGGGAACCTATTTATGCTTCAAGTTCCAATTCAGCTGTTGCAATTAATCACACTAGTTCAGGCCTCTCTTGGCACCCAGCACCCTGAACTGTAAGAATTAATTTACATGTCCGCCTCCCCTAGCTGGACGCCCTGGGTCACTGCTCAATACCTAGCACATAGGACAGAACCTGGCCAATAGCAGGTTCTTAGTAAACTTGTTGGATGCCTGCATGTAAGGGTGAGATGGCACATAGTAAGTACCACCTAATTACTGTCATTATCATTGTTATTCTAGGTGAAAGAGTGGAGGAATGAGTGAATGGAAAGATGGATGGAAAGACACATCAACAGTGTCTCTAGAAGATTACTGCTCCCTGCCAGTCCTCCTCAGGAGCTCTCAGCCAATGCCCCCATACCTTGGCACTTCCTGCCGCCTACCAGCCGATGCCCCTGGGGGCAGAGACATCGGTAGGAGCCATTGGTGTTGATGCAGTCACCCCCAATGCAGGCTGCAGGGAAGTCACACTCATCAATGTCTGTAGGGGATCAAAGAGGGGAGATTCTCAGGGGCAGACCCCTCTCACACAGCCTGAGCCTATCGAGGCTTCCTGCAGAGTCCTGGGTCAGGCCCACGCCCCATGCCCCACCTTCGATCTGGATGGGGGCTGGACACGGGAGTGCCTGGCTTGTTGGCAGGCCCCTGGGCTTGGGGCCCGGGCAGTGGAGGTCCTAGGGTAGGGAGGAACAGGTCAGCCCCCCAGCTCTCAGCCCCCCTCACCCTCACAGCGGCTCCGGTCCCTAGACAGATGGTAGCCAGAGAGGCACTGACACTGGAAGGAGCCTGGCGTGTTGGTGCAGATGCCATTGTCACACACGTCCCCAGCCTCACACTCGTCCACATCTGCAGGATACAGGAGGTGTCAGAGGGCCAGGATGGGGTGGTGTCCAGCCTCTGCTACCATTTTCTGATTCCTGTCCATGGCCTGGAGCACCAGAGCTGAGGCCGGTACAGCTCGAGAGAAGCACGGGACCCTCACCTCGCTTCCGTGTGGCACACCATGCACTAGTGACCAGGCCAGGTGCTGCCAGGGACAATGGGCCATGTCTGACTCCAAAGAGCTCGGGCCTCCCCATCCTTCCTCCATCTTCACCAAACAAGAGGCCCCTCCCATACCCCGTTTTTCCTCTCCTACCCTGGGCTTCTGCCCCAGCTGCTCTCATTTCTCTCATTTCTGTTCTCACCCTTCCCCCACCTGCCATGGCTGCCTTTCTTCCCATGTAAATAAGCTTCCCCATGTGTTTGTCCTTCTCACAAAATAATTTCTTCTGCTTGTGCAGTAAAGGATCTTGGCTCTCCTGAGAACACAATTCTCTGCCGTCCTTCCTGGTGGAAGCGGGTCCTTGCCCATACCCCAGGCCCTTCCCAACCACGCTCTTCCTCGGAGGGGCTCTTGGCCCCCACATCAGCCTCCATCTCCTCTACTGCTGTCAACACCCACTTCCTAGTCCCGCTCCCTCTGTCCTCCCCACCCGAGGAGTTGTCAACATCCATGTGGACAGCTGGGCTCAGTTTCTGACCTTACATTCCTTGATCCCTCAGTTTCTGTGACCTTCACTCAATGCCAGCCACTCTCAGGACAAGGGACTGGGATCTGCCCCTCCTTGGGCATCTCAGATGTGGCTTCCTTCCCCCTGCCTCTGCTGTTCACAGGGACCCCTGAACACCCCTCCTTCCTCCTCACTGGTCTGGCAAAGTCACACACGGCCTGCCTCTCAGCCTCCAGATCCTGGGGAGGAGCTGGAGGCAGCTGCCAAGCTGAGCACACTGGGCCACAGCCACTCCCTGCGGCCTCTGGCCCGGCCAGATCCTCGGCGTGGCCAGCACCACCCTCTCTCCATCCTCTCCAGCCTAGACTCCTGGAAAGCCCCTAGGCAGCTCCCATGCCCTTGGGCAGTTCCAAACCTCTACTGTTTCCCTCAAGTCCCCTACTCAACTCAGGCCCTTCACTGTTTATTGAGAGAATTAAGAGTAATCTCCTTTAACCTCCTGAAAATCATTATCTACATCCATTCCCCTCTTGCTCCTGTTAGAACAAGAGATGTCCCTTCTCCTGTCCATGGCTCCTCTCTCAGTTGCCCCTACCATCCCCTTGCCCGCTTTCCTGGCATCTCCTCCTCAGCCTACAGCCCTAACCCCACTCTGGTGACCCCAGGTCTCTCTTCCTCATTTGCTGCCTGCATCTCCTGGCCTCTCGTCATGCTGCAGAAGCCACCCTGCCAAGGCCACCAGGGACCTTCTCATCTCTCCAGTCAGTTCCTATTTCCCAGGAACTCCCTGTTGCATTTAGCTCGTCCTCCTCTGCCCTGGAAGCCTCCCCTCTCCGGCTTCCCAGCTGGTGCTCCCTGGGCCCTCCCCCGACCCATCTCCCGCTCCTATTCTGCCCTCCGCTGATGTGGCAGTGTCCACAGGCTCTGCTGAGGCTCCCCTCACTGGACCCTCCTCCTTGGCTGAGCAGGCGCACCCCAAGGCTCCACATCCCACAATCCACAGCTCCTGGTGAGAGTGTCTGGTGCAAGGCTTCCAATCCGTATGGCCCATCCTCTGCTGGCATCTCCAGCTGAGAGGCCCACAGCGACCACCTACTCAGCTTGTCCAACATGAAACTTAGGATCTTCCTTCTCAAATATGCCCCAGTCCTGGGGACCCTATCTCAGTGAGCAGCACCACCCACTGAGTCACCCAAACTGGAAGCCTGGAGGGTGCCTCACTCGCATCTCCCTCGCCTGCCCATCCAGTTCAAAGCCCAGCTGATGTGCTATGCTATTTCTCTAATATCACAGCATCTCGGGACCATCCTGAGGCCACTACTCTCGTCACGTCCATCCACCACCGTCTCTGTCCCAAGTTGTTCCAAGAGTCCTCCAGCCACTCTCCACACTCGACATCAGGGAACTTGCTAAAGCAAATGGTGACTCCTGTCACTCTTCCCCTTAAAATGCTTCAGGTGCCTCCTAACACCCTCAGGATGAAGCTCAACCTCCTGGGCAGGGCTTAGGGGACCCTCCAGGGAGTGGGGACCTGACCCTCACCAGCCAGCCTCAGCCCCCATCCCCTGCTTGTGCCTTACAGCTCCCTGCACACTCCATGCTGTTTTTCTCCTCTGAATCCTCTGGTGCTGAGCCCTCTGCCTGCCATGCTGTTCCCTCTCACTTTTCTTTGCTTGGCTAGTTCCTGTTGATCTTTAAGACAATTCAGGCCTCCCCTCCTCCCAGCCCCACCGGCGTTTCCCAGAAGCACCCAAACTCCATCCAGGCCTACCGCCCTGCGCTCTAGGGTCTGTGTCTAATGTTCCCCAGTTTCTCTGAATCCCAGCCCCCGCCTGCCCCTAGGTGCGTAAGAAACACTAGCGCAGGAGGGACTACCAACGCCCCCCTCCCCCATTCTTTTATATCATTTTTTCCTTCAAATTTAAGTAAGATGCTTTGCAAACGCAGCTTCAAGCCTTACCTTTAAGACCCTTCCTACGTAGGAATTCTGGTGGGCCCTTTCTCAGTTTCGCTAAGAAAATGGGTGAATGATCAATGAACTGGGCGGGGGGCGGCGGTGAATTAGCTACTCCTGCCCACCTGTGTGACAGACAGGTGTGACCCCCCCCCCCAGCTTCGGCGCGTGAGTGGGTGCGGGTGGCCTTGGGGGGAGGGCTGGAGCTCACCCAGGCAGCTGCGGCCGTCCGGCGCGGGCCCGTAGCCCTGGGCGCACGTGCAGCGGAAGGAGCCCGGGAGGTTCTCGCACCAGCCCGGTGAGCAGGGGCTGCCCTCGGCGCACTCGTTCACGTCTGCGGCGGAAAAGGCTCGCCTCGGACTCCGCCCCACTGGATGCTGCACTGTGCCGGCGTGGGGGTCCCCTCCACCGGGAATTGGGGGGCCTCCACTCCCAGGAAGCCCCTCCCTCGAGGCTACTCTCACCGCCACTAGCCCCGCCCCCGCCCCACCCAGAGCCCGACTCCGCCCCACCGCGGGGGCAACTCCAGGACGGGTCATGCCCCCTTGCCTTCGAAGCCCCTCCCCTTACCCTACTCGGGGCCCAGGCCCCGCCCCTCACCGCGGCAGGCCCCGCCCCCCTGGCTGCGGTAGCCGGGCTGACACGCAATGCACTTGAAGCTCCCAGGTTTGTTCTCGCATCTGCTGTCCGGGCAGGTGCCAGGGTCTCGGCACTCGTCGATGTCTGCGCGGGAGGGAGAGAAGGAGGACACCTTTGGCGACAACGTGGCCGGCCGAACGCTCAGAGTCCTCGGCAGGGCTTCCCTCCATCACAGATCAACAAGGAGAACCGAGCCCTCTGGGCTCCCTGAGAGCTCCCGGCGCAGAGCTGGGCAGAGACAGGAGTCCAGGCCCCCCACCCCCACTACAGGTCGAGGGACAGCTGAGGACCCTCCCGGCGGTCTGGACGGGGTCTCCCCCACCTTCGCAGACGGGCGGTCGTGAGGCTTTGAGCCGGTAGCCGGGGTAGCAGTTGCACTTATAGTGACCGGGAAAGTTGATGCAGAAGCCGCCGTCGCCGCACAGGTGGGGCTTGGCGCACTCGTTCAGGTCTAAGCGGGAAGAAGGGGGCGCGAGGGGATGCAAGGGGTGGCGGAGGAGATTACACCGCGGTCGGGAGGAGAGCCCCCGCCTCCACCTAGCCCAGCGCCTCCAGCCCGGCGCGCTCACCCACGCACGAGCGCCCCCCGGCGCCCACGTGCAGGCGGTAGCCGCGGTTGCAGTGGCAGTTGTAGGAGCCGCCGGTGTTCATGCAGATACCCCTGCCGGCGCCGCACGGCTCCGCCTCGCACTCGTTCACGTCTGAGAAGGACGCGCGGGCAGGGAGACGTCAGACGCGGGTAGCGAGCCAGGGCCGCCTCCGGGCCACCCACCCGCCGCGCTCACCCACGCAGTAGCGGTGCTGTGGGTGTGACCGGTAGCCCGGGTTGCAATGGCAGGAGTAGTCCGAGGGGCCCGGGACGCACTCTCCGTGGCCACAGATGTTCTGGTTCAGTCGGCACTCGTCTGTCTCTGCGGGGCGGGAGCCAGGTCAGGGGGCAAGCAGGGAGCACGCGCTTTCTGCCCCATCCCCAGGGCGGACCTCCATACCCCATTCCTAATGACCCAGATACCTGAGCCTGGTACTACCACGACCTCAGGTCCCTGTACACCCATCCTCCAATCCTAGAATCTCCTACACCTTCATCCAGTAGCCCCAATATCACCACCCCAGGTTGCCCCAAACCATGACTCCAGGTCCCCGACAGCTTTATCTCCTCAATTCCAGGACCTTTGATACTTCTGTCCCCCTCACTATACCCTGACCCCAGTCACCCCAAACCCAAGCACATCCCCTGGGGATCCCTCAGTCATCCCAATACCCTACCCAAGGGGCTCTGAAACCCCCTTCTCGCCACTCACCTCAATACCTTAAACCCTGCAGCCTTACTCACACCAATATCCTCTAGCCCAGTGACCCCAACACCTCTTAACTCAGGGACCTGGGGCCCCGACTGCAGAATGGCTGATTACCTCCCTGTCCCAAGGCCTACTGCCCTGTGGTAGCAGGAGCTGGTTTCCGGGGAATCCTGGCTGGCGCAAGCTTGTGCATAGGTGGCCAGATCCAGGAACCCCCCTCACCCTCTTGGTCATCAGTTCCAGGACTCCCTGCCTCCTGCCTCTTCCTCATTCTGGTCTCCCCGCTGCTCCCCCGCCACAATGCAGCCCAGGCCTCGATGCTGAACTCTGCCCCACCCGGAATACACCAGGCCAGTGGGCTTTTGCAGGCCCTTCTCTTTGCCTCCAGCGCTTCCTCCTGGATGTCCTTAACACCCCCTCCTCTGAGAAGCCTCCCAGGGGCCTCTTTCTCCACACTCCCACAGACCCCAGGGCTGTCACTGGGTTGTCCTAAACTGTGCAGGCCTCCAGGACAGCTACCTTCCTCCCAAGCCCTCACCCCAGGAGCTCAGCTAGGCTCTGGGTTTCAATCTGGCTGGCAGCTCCCTTGTGGCTTGGGAGTCCACACAGACATGGGTTTGAATCTGTCTCAGCTGTGTGACCTGGGGCAAGTTACTGAACCTCTCTGAGCCCCAGTTTTCTCATAGGAAAATGAGGCTGACAGTGCCCACTTCAGAGTATGAGATGGTTAAATGAAATTTAGTCTGTAAAACTCTTCCGTCAGTGCCT
>NC_060283.1:6348838-6360504 GCF_021613505.1 Equus quagga | reverse complement strand
CCCCCCCCCCCCCCCCCCCCCCCCCCCCCCCCCCCCCCCAGCTTCCCAAGTCTGAAGCCCAAGGCCAGCATGTTGAATGTGTCCAGGGGGAAGGGAATGGGAGATGGGAGGGTGTGGAGAGAGGGGAGGTCCGGCTCAAGGGTTGTCTGCTGGCACCCCTGACCTGCCCCTGCCTCCGTCTCAGCTGGTGGCTGGTGTCAAGTACTACCTGACCCTGGAGATGGCGAGCACAGCCTGCAGGAAGAACACTATGGCTGGAGACCTCACCACCTGCCCTCTGGCTGTGGGAGAGCAGCAGGAGGTAACAGCCCCCCCCCCCACACACACACCCCTGCGCAGCCCCCGAGACCTCTGGGTGTCCAGCCTGAACTGGTCTGGCTGGCCAGGCTGATGTCTGGCTGAACCTGTCCCTGCCTTCTGGATGACTCAGGCCAGGGTGGGGCGCAGAGAGGAGGAAACTGGGGCTTCCCACTGGAGTGAGGGTGCTGGCTAGAAAGATCTGGGATCTAGTCTTGGCCCTCTGACTCGATGTCCCTTGGACCAGTGACTGCCCCTCTCATGCTCCGGAGCGTAGTCGCAGGCACTGTTACGAGAGAGAGAGAGGGCTGACTGTTGGGAGGAGTCAGGCCTCAGCTGGGCTCACCACTCCTCCTTTCCCCACGCTCTATCTGCAGAAGCTGCGCTGCGACTTTGAGGTGCTCGTGGTACCCTGGCAGAACACCTCCAGCCTTCTAAAGCATGACTGCGTGCCCATGCAGTAGACCCCTGTGGCGTGGGAGTGGGAGGGAGCCGGCGGGACCAGGCAGAAACGGGCATCTCGCTGGAGGGCACTTCAGGTCCCTGGGCCACATCTGTGGCAATAAATTGCTAACACTGCTTCTTGAATGGGTCTCTTCTGAGTGCTTCACTCCTGCTCCTCTCCTGTCCTCCACTCCCACTGCTGGCAGCTCCTCCTGACCCCAGCTGCCGGGGCGCCTGTCCCACCCCCAGCTGACCTTCTGCTGTCCCAGCCCAGAAAGTGCTGAGGGTGCAAAGCTCCGCCCCCAAATCCAGAGTCCCCTAAACACTCCAGCATCACAAACACAGAGGAACAAACCTCCAGAGCCTCCACGTATCCTCAGAATTAAGGGGTGGGAGACAAAGTTATAGGACAGGGCTGCCCCAGCACTGGAAAGGGGTAGGCGGTGGGGATACTCTGCGGAGCGCCTGAGCGTGGCTCCCTCTCAGCTCCCACGACTGCTCAGTGGTACAAGTGGGTTCAGCCAGCCAGGCCCCAGGCCACTGAGCTCCCAGCCTGGGAGATGCCTATACCCACATGTGGCCCAGAGATGGCAGAGCACCTGCAGCCAAGAGACCATGAGGACTGGGACAGTGGCTCTCAAGTACACACTGTGGGCCACACACCAGAGGGACTTCCCAATGCTTTGCTCTGGGAAAGACCCCTGGAAGGGGCTGGAGAGGGAGCGCCAAGGGGACCAACGGCAAATCTACTGTCCACAGGAGGGATGAGGGGACAGATGCAATTTAATGTCATTTAAAGAAAACAGTTTTGCAACATTTTTTGCACACCTGGATTTGTGGCTGCAATTCATCTTTGCTGTACACACTCACCCCCCAGAGCTCCTCAACACACCAGACACACACATACAGAAACCCACAATGCACACTCAGATGCTCCCAGACACCACAGACATATCTAGAAAAACACAGATACACACAACCTGGCAACCCAGAAGCATAGACACAAACACGCAGAAACAACACCTCTGTCCCAGAGGCACAGCCTGGAGATGTATTCACAGACCCCCAAACACACAACCCCAGAAGCCCACATGCCCCACCCAGAGCTGTCCCACACCTGGGACAGGACAGGCAGTCACAGGATCCCTTGGGAACACAAGGTGTGGGCACCACCAGGCCCAGGCAGGCAGAACCACGGTGGCTCTGGAGAGCACCCCTGCCCACTGCCCCTCCAGGCAAGGCCTGACACCCCGCTTGTGCCTGTCTGGTCTCCTGCCCAGTGCTGGGACCTAATGAGGAACGGCCCCAGCTCCCAGGCCCTGCCCTCCACTCTCGGAGGCCACACTGGGCCACACTGGGGTGGCGGTGGAGACGTGGAAAGTAGACTCGACTCACGTGGAAGTCTGAGGAGTGAGGGGCTGCGTTTGACAGGAGTGAGGAATGCAGGGGAAACTCCAGTCCTGCTTCCGCTCAGGCCTGTCAGATTTGGCGGCTCAGACGGCCCAGGGCCGGGCGGTGGGGCTGCTGTTTGGAAGGGCTCCAGGGTGCCACGGAGCAGGAGCCTCCAGCATGGGGCTGGCACTGGGTAGGTGGGAGGAAATGCTTGTTGAATGAATGTGTGAGGTGGTGGGGTAAGGCGAGGCCTGGAGATATCCTCCAGGTGGCCTCTCCACCCCGGAATCTGTGCCCCAATCCAAGATGGCATTTCCTCTGCAGTCTATCCCTGGGCCCAGGGCCAGCCAGCGCCGTCAGCTGGGCCGGGCAGGGGGGGTGCTGCTTCCGTCCTGGGGCCCGGAGGCTTCACCACTGTCTGGCCCAGCCTAGGCGTAGGGGACAGCTGGCAAAACTGCCTGTCACTCCCCAGCCCCAACTCCCGAGTCCCAGTCCTAACTCTCTGCAGCCTGCACTGCACGCTGGCTTCACTCTACTAGAGGTGAGGAGGCGAGGGGCGTGTTGTAGACGGTGGAAGACCCCCCTCTGGATGGGGAGCCCCCATGGCCAGGGTTGGGCTGAACTTGACTCAGTCATAGGTCTCCAGCACCCAGCACAGGCCCAGGCACTTGGGACCTGGGTCAGTACCCTGTTGCCACCCCCAGCTGTGGGGACAGGGGCTCTGGGCATCCAGGTGAGGGGGAATCATGAAAGGATGGGAACAACTGTGAGCCTCGTCAAAGTTCCTCTAACAGCACCCCCTCCATTCCACACACCCGGACCCATGTCCCCACCCCGCCCCCACCCCCACCGTAACCCCGAAACCAGAAGGACTTGAGCAGCCTCTGCTCTCACTTCCTCCACTGAGGCCCTTTAGTGTGACTCCTGGCGGGACAGGATTCGGAAATGACCTCTGATCTCTGGGTTCATGATATCCTTATACTGGATGCTGAGGGGCCTGGTAGGCCAAGTTCCTGGGCTCAGAGCCCGGGTTTCCAGAGCCTACTGGTCCCCCAGGCCCCGACAACAGTGGGCTGTTCCAGCCTGTTCTTTTTCTTTCAACTTCTGGGCCAGACATGCCCTCCTCCAGAAAGCAGGGGGCCTGTCCGCTGCCCGCCCCAGCACTGACCTGGGCCACTTTCCACGTCACCCCTCTGGCTGTGGCTAATGCAGTGCTAGGAGGCCAGGCCCTGGCGGGGCTAGAGGGGCTCCAAGAACAGCGCCTTTCATATGCAACACTCAGGCACACACACTTGAGTGTGCACACACACGTGTGCATACACAAGTCCCCCTGCCCTGTGCCTTGGCCCAGCCAGTGAGGACACAGAGCCACCTAGGGTTTTAAAACTGTCGGGGCCCAGCCCTGCAGTCCTGATGACCATTCCAGAAGATTTGGGCACTTGTCCTGACCTACTCTGGTGGGAAACTTGCCAGAGGTTGAAGTCTGCATCCGGTGTCCCTCCCCAGGGGTCACTTCCGGAAGTCCTCTTCTCCAGCCTGCAGAGGTGGGATGGGGGGGTGACTGAAACAGTGCCAGCCTCTGCCTTCCCGAATGCCCGTGTGACTGTTACTCAGGGCCAGTTCTGGGTACGAGCCCCCCAAACCTGGCCTTCCAGTGTCCTCCCCCCTCTGGCCCCTCCCCTCTGTCCTGCCCGCTTCACCTCAAAAGTAGTGTCGACAATCTCGTCAATGACGGATGCCTGGGAGCGGAATTTCTGCTGATAATGTTCCACCCCGGCCACCAGCTGCAGAAAGTGGAAGAGCACCTCTTGCTGCCTGGGAGTGGGAGGGGAGCAGAGGTGGGGCTGGGCCGACCTGCCTGGCGGGGCCTGCTGGGCCCCCAGAGCCCCCCGATGGCTCTTCTTTCTTGCTCACCTCACCCACACATTTTCATCACCCTACACCTCCATTCCCAGCCATGGCGTGACTTTTCTGAGTGTGGCCTTTTGTGGCATGTGTCCTTTTCCACATATTAAAAAGCTACCGTGTCTGCCTGTACCACAGAGAATTCTGACAATTCATTGTTTACCCTCCCAACCATCCATCCTTCCATCCATCCACCCATCTGCTTGCCCCTCCGATTACACCATACCTCTCTGTGCAGCCGCTCAACCACTCACCCATCCATCCACCCATCTACCTCGTCATTCACTCACCCGTCCAACCACCCCAGACTTTCACTCGCTCACCTATCCCTCCATCGGCCTGCTCTTCCCTGGACTCCCCACCCCTTCACCATGCTGTGCAGTCGGTCATCCACCCACATCCCCAGCCACACCCAGTGACTACCCATTCATTAACTCCTTCACTGCCCGCCTGTCTTCTCAATCCATCCATCAAATAACACTGAAATCAATTAAGACTACGAGGTGCTCTGAGGACATGGAAATGAACAAGAAACAGAGAAACTCTGTGGCAGAGTCAGGACAGCAAGCCAAGTGTGTTAACACTTGTGATAAAAACCAACCACGACCACCACCTCAAAAAACCAGAAACCACTCTTGGTGGAGGTGGACCAGTGGGGAAGAGTTTGGAGGCCAAGAAACCCCAAGGAAAGTATCACAAAGGCAGCAAGGGCCTAGACTAGGCCAGTGGCCAACAAGCAGGCACGTGGAGGTGGACGGGAGAGTGGCCAGGAGGTGAAGCAAGCAGGATTAGAACTCAGCTCTCCCAACTCTAGGTCACTTGAGCCTGGCATTGGCAGCCAGAGAATATTCCAGGCAGAGAGAACAGTGTGGGCAAAGGCCCGGGGGTGGAGAGGTATGTGCTACACTTGGGAAACTGTGTGGGTAGGGCAAGGATGCACGAGGTGGTGGCTGCCACGTGATCACGGAGGGCCTCTGGGGCTTGGGCTCCATCGTGGGCGCGGAGAGCCCGAGGATGGTGGCAGTCAGGCAGCCCTGTTCACTGGTTTGGAGCTAGTCAGGACGTGGTGGGGTGGGGCCCAGCTTTCAGAGAGAAGGCTCTCTGGGGATCCAGGCCTGAGAGCCAGGCAGCAGGAGCCCAGGTCCCCCAGTCGTGAGGACAGCCACGAGTCCCCGGGCATCCCCTTGGCCACTCAGGTCAACAGGTGTGGAGTGTTGCCCATCTGCCTTCCAGGCCTTTACCCAAGCTTCTCCCTGACCACCCTCCTCATCCCTCCACCTAGCTGAAGTCCACCCACCCTCCCTGGCCAGCACAGGGCTTTAAATGTGGGGCCCTCCTGGCAGGGGCTAGTCTGTGTCCTCCTGGAGTCCCTGAAGTCCTCAGAGGGCCCAGCCCAGAGCAGGGGTCAGGGATGCTTCTTGAGTAAAAACATGATCAGAATCACTGCTCTTCCAGGTCCCGTCGGCTGCCCCTGCCCTTAGCCCTTGGCCTCAGAGGGGCTCTCACGGCCCTTTAGGTGCTGTTGGTGGGATTCTCTTGGTAGCACAAGATAACGCTGGATGAGTAGAAGCCTCTCATGGTCTTCATGACCCACCCACAGCTCTACGTGAGCCTTGGCACTCTGTGCCCCCTTCTGGAGTGTTGGGCAATGTCCCTTTCCCTACTGGCCCATGGGTCAGGCCCGCAGACCTCTCCCCTTAGACTGGAGGCCTCCCCTCTCTTCGCATCTCCTTACTTCTCAGTCATGGTCCCAAATTTCTTCTCCATGAGCTGCTTCTGTTTGGTGTGTTCACTCATCTCCTCTACAGGCTCTGCATGTAAAGAAGGGGGAGGTCAGGAAGACGCCTGGATTGGGAGTGGATGGAGGAAACCTCGTATGGCATGGAGATATTCAAACTGGGTTTGAAATTCAAAAGGAGTTTTTGTCCAAGATGCCCCCAAAGAGATTGCTTCTCCGGGCATGGAGCACGTAGCAGTTTTGTTTGTTTGTTGTTTGTCCACAATCCATTCCCTCTTCTTCTGGTAAAAGTCTCCCAGTGTTCCTGAGGAACTACCCCCCTCCCTTTTTGGTCCATGTTGTCTAACTGGGGTTAACCCCACTCCCCAGCTCCAAGGACCTGTGACTCCAAGGCCGATCCAAACAGCCTGTACTTTTGGCTATAGTGATTGGTTCAGAAATAGGCAGGTGATCAATGGGAGTAAAGGATACTCATTTCTGGGACTTTGTTGGAACTGCTGAAGAAGAGGATCTCTCTACTTGAGTGCTAGGGATGGCTGAACTGGGAGGATCTGGGACTAGAGTTGCAGGTGGCCATTTCCCCACCCCAAGGGAAGAGCCACTCTAAGCACAAAACCACGCAGAGGGCTACAGAGCAGACAGAGAGAAGGAGACCAAATGCCAGCCATCATTGAGTCCTGGATCAAGCCTTTCCTGAAAGCCCACACGCCCTCAATTTGCTATGTAATTTGAGCCAATTAAGTCTGCTTTTTGCTTAATCTTTTTTGCACTGAGTATCTGTCCCCAGTGGAGAGGGCAGGTGAGGGACCAGGTGACCCTGATGATCCTTAGTTCTCTGGTGTTGATGATCCTAAGAGTGGAATTCTGGATTCTAAAGTTCTGAAGATCTTTAAGCAGGAAGCAAGCAACTGGCTCAAAATCAATTCACCCGGAAAGTCAGGTGTGTAAAAATGAACAGGAGTGGGAAACTCATTGTTGTAGCCTCTCAAGCCACTTTGAGCGACTCCAGACAAGTATGTATAACACCTTGACAAAGCCCTCAAAAAAAGGCAGTTGAAACCATCCCATGTCAGACCAACGGCTATAAACTTTATGAGTTATTAATAGAAACAGGTGTTCGGTGAATCCTAATTTGGCTAATTAGTCATTTTGCAAATGGGTCTTTTAAGAACTGATGATCAGTTTAAGTGGTCTTTGGAGGATTGTCTCAGAGCTCTGTGGACCAAAGTTCTAAACTCTGAAAGTTCTCTTGAGTTTCTGGCTCTAAGACTCTAAACCCGAGCCTGGAATTGCGTGTCTGATTGTGGCAGGAGGGAGGGCGGTACCTGCTTTGCGGAGCTCTGTCAGTGAGTCATCCAGCAGCTTCTCATGGATCCAGGCGGCCCTCTGGGAAGAAGAGGCCTCGGTCCTGCCAGAGTCCCAGGCCTGCCCATCCCTGGAGCATCCTCCTCCCTCCCCTCCAACCTCCGTGCCTCCCTCCTCGTGTCTCTCGGATTGGTCCACCTGCCCTGCCCCACTCAGTACCTCCTGCTTCACTTTCTCCAGGCCTCTGAGCAGTGCCATCTGGAAGTTGTCCACCAGGACAGCAATCACCAGGCTTTGGGGGGGACAGTGGGGTACTCTCAATGAGGAGGCTGTAGGAGAGGCCCTGCACCCTCCTCTGGCCTCATCGTGGCATGACCAAGGGGAGCGGGCTGGGGAGGGGGCGCCCCGGGTTTAGGTGGTGGGGCAAAGCAGAGCAGGGGCGGGGTTCTCACTTGAGGAAGATGAAGTATTGGATGATGATGTAAATCATGAGGATGGGGATGATGTGCCAGGCGCCTGGACAGAGGGGGTTGTTCGAGCTGTGAGTTCCTTGCCGGCCCTCACCCGGGCAGCAAGCATCAGAAGCCCCACTTTGCAGATGGGGGAGCTGAGCCCTCAGGGTCTGCCTGCCCAGCCAGCCCCCTGCCCTCCACCCGGCCTGGGGCCTGCCGCACCCTGGGCCCGGCTATCCAGGTAGATGAGGGACCAGTCGTCCAGGGTGAGCAGGGTAAAGAGGGTGAAGATGGTCGTGAAGATGTTCTGGAAGCGCTTGGGGTCAGACTGGCGGAACAAGGCTCGCAGCACCACAGAGAAGAGGACTGGCCGTTCAGGGCCAAGCCAGGCTCACAGGGGCCTAGCCCCCCACCCCCGCTCCCGGTTGCTTCCCCCCAACCCTTTCTACGGCAGCCCCGCAGGCTCCCACGCCAGCCCCCACAGCACAGGATACAGAGGCAGGTAAACATGAGGATGAGGATGGCAGTGATGGACGGCAGGGACCGGGCCAGGGTCCCGGTCACTTCCTGGAGGCTGGTCAGGAAGCTGTGGACAGAGATGGGCAGGGAGACTGGATCAGCAGGGGGGGTGCTCTGTGCCCAGAAGCCAGAGCTGACACTGAGGGCAGGAAGTCCCTGATTTGCTAGTGACCTGGGAGGAGTCCCAACCCCTCTCTGGAAAACGAAGAGGTTGATCCTAGCGATGGCAGGAGACTGACCAGTGGGCCGATCAGTCCCATCCCTTGAGCAGGGCAAAGCAGATCCCCCAGGAGCGCAGGCCTGTGTCCCCACTTCCTTCAGAGTCCCCACATCAGGGTAGGCAGCTGTGGCCGGCTGACCTGAGCCTCCGCAGGACCCGGATGGCCCTCAGGGCCCGCAGGCTCTTGAAGACCTTGAAGATCCGAAAGCTTTGGTGGTAGATGGTGCGTGAGGAGAGGTAGTTGAGCTGCATGAGCATGAAGTCCAGCACTGCCATGACCATGATGAAGAAATCTGGGGGGCGCAGGGGGGCCTGGGTGTGACAGGTTCCTGCCAGGCTCCTGGCCCAGACCCACAGTCCTCCCAGCGCCAACACCTTCTGTCCCTGTCCCCTTTTGTCCTCAGCTTCCCCTAGGCAATGCAGTGGCTCCCACTAGACACACACACACACACACACAGAGGCCACATCGTCACCCACCCAGATTGTTCCAGGAGTTATAAAAATAATTGACGCCCAGAGCCATGATCTTGAGCAGAGCTTCCACCACGTAGATGCAGAGGAAAATGGAGTCCAAGGCCATGAAGTACCACTCTGCGGGGACACCAGGGGCTTGCTCAGGACCATCCCCAGCAACCTTGGCCCCTCTCTCCTCCTCTCCACTAGAACCTCACACACAGCCATTTAGGGAGAACCTGGCTCTGCTCTAATGGCTGTGTGTCCTAACTGCTCTGTGCCTCAGTTTTCTTGCCTGTAAAATAGCGACAATGCAGCCTGCCTGATAGAGAGTTCATAAGCATTAAATGCATTTAACACAGTAAAGTGCTTAGAAGGGAGCCTAAAACCGCGAGCACGAAAGAAACATCAGCCGTTCTTCTTCTCTCCTTAGTTTACGTGCTCTGTGGCAGGTCCTTTCCTGCATCTTGCTCCCCGAGGTGTTGCTGGCTGCCTTTCCAGGTTTTCCGCTCTCACCCCAGGGCAGCCTCCTCCGGGTCTCCAGGCCCTCCTGGTAAACCTGGGTTCAGGGCACGCTCCCGGCGCAGGGCCGCATATTTAGAACAGATGCGCCATCTGGTGGCTGTAGCCCCAAATGACAAGCACATCCTTCAGTTTAGGGGGCCTTTCTGTCTCCGGCTGGCTGGTTGACCTCAGCGATCTCTCTGAACCTCATCTCCAATGCTTGGTGATGTCGTCTACTTCCCAAAGGTGAGGATCAAATAAGTTATATAAATCTCCTAGCACTGGTTAAGGCCCACAGGAGGCCTGGAACAACATCAACGGCCTTCTCCACGTGAACAGGGCTCCCTGGTTCTTACCGCCCCGGATCTCGACTTCAGCGAAGGTCTGGACCACCAGCATGATGGTGTTGAGGCAGACAACGAGGAAGATGAAGGCTTCGAAGGCCAGGGACTCAATCAGATTCCTGAGCATTCTCCTGAGGTCCTGAATGAAGTAGCTTAATTTTTCCCACAACCAATAGCAGAGGTACAAGGTGTGCAGCTTCTTGTGGGGCCGCTGGGTACGGCCAGCTGTAAGGGAGCCAGAAGGTCAAGTCTGTGTGGGAAGTGGGCATGGGGATCCTGGCACCCTCCCAGGCTGGGTCAGGGTTCATCTTCACGACTGTCTGCTTGCTTGCCATTCACTCCCTAAGGTGCCGCTATGCTAGTCCTGTGCTGGTATTGGGGCCACAGGCCTGACCCCTTCCATGGCAGGTGCCAACCTGTTTGGGGTTTAGGGGCTTCTTGAGCACATCACGAGGGCTCAGGCTCCTACACCTCCATGCCTCTCTTTACACACATGCCAACTTACACCCGGAAAACCCGCCCCTCCTCACCACTGCACCCGCATGGTGAACTCTCCCTCTCCCTTTAGGATTGTGCTGAAACGTCTTCTCCTCTTGGCTACCCTTCCCTACCCCATCCAGTTAGACACCTATCCCTCTCTGATGTTCGTGAAACTGTTGCCATGTTCAGTGGACCACTAGGGACTAAGTTTGGGGGATTGGGTGTTAACAGCCGAGGTCCCTCCCTGCCCTCACACAAGACCCTCGTTCAGGCACTCATTCCCGGTCTCTGTCCTCAAGAGGCTCACAGTTTAGTGGGGGAAATGTGGACAAATAGAATCCACAGTGGTAACTGTTCTGATAGGGAGGATAGGCCCCCACCGCTGGGGGGTCTGGAATTGGTGGCTTAAGTGTCCACCCCCAGCCTTGGAACTCCCTGAGGACAGGGTTTGCGTTTCCTGTGCTTCCAGGGCCCAGGCAGGCCAGGCCCCGTATTAGACAAGAGGAAATGTTCGAGAAGTGAATGTGTGAAGCCGTGAAGCAATGACCAAATGAACAAACCAACCCCCGAAGAGGTGCACAGCTCAAGGAAGAAAAGTTTGGATGATGAGCAGTCAGGGGAGCGAGTAGCCATTGGAATAGACACGCAGAGGAGAGTTAAGCCATGTGACCTGTGGATGTTCAGTGCAGGGCCCGGTTAGGTCTGGAATCTGGGCCAGGCAGTGGGATTTGCGGGGGGAGGGGGAGGACGGTGAGCAAAGACTCACCTTTGCGCTTCTGAAATTGCTCATCTTCTTCGGCCCAGCTTTCCGAGGATTTAGAGGAAGAATCCTGAGGATGGACTTTGCTGGAGACCTGTGCGCCCGGTATATGAATCATACTGCGGGAACGCATCAAGTTCTGTATGCGTCCTATGCTCGGTTGGCGGGCTAATACACAAGAATGGGTGGAGTCGAGGGAGGCTCTGGCCATGCTGTAGGACTTGTGTGGGCCAAAGACTTCAGAGCCACCATGATGGTGCACCCCATAGTGGTGATCGCCTTGGAGATAATCGTGAGGATGTGCACCGTGGTGATGCTCCCTGTGCTGGTGCTCGCCATGGTGGCCGTGGTGGTGCTCACCGTGGTGGTGCTCACCATGGTGGTGCTCACCGTGGTGGTGCTCCTTGTGGTGGTGCTCATCGTGGTGGCCACGGTGGTGCTCACTAATGTAGCCAGGTATGTCATCATGGTAGGGCTCCACGTAGGAATGGTGGGAATAGGCCTCTCCATGATGAAGAGGCCTTCTGTGGTGGTGGGCTTCATGAGGAGAGTGCCCGCCATGGTGGTGAGCAACATCGTGATGGGGCCCACCATGGTGATAGGCCTCACTATGGTGGTGGGGGCCTCCACGGTGGTAGGATTCACCATGGTGGAGGGGGTTCGCATGGAGGTGGGACCCACCATAGTGGTGGGGCCCCCAACGGAGGTGGGGCTCACCATGGTGGTGCGGCCCCCCACGGTGGTGGGGCTCACCACGGTGGGATCTCCCATGGTGGTAGGACTCACCACGGTGGGGTCCCCTACGGTGGTAGGACTCACCCCGGTGGGGTCCCCCATGGTGGTAGGACTCACC
>NC_060283.1:6245583-6348828 GCF_021613505.1 Equus quagga | reverse complement strand
TGGTAGGACTCACCCCGGTGGGGTCCCCCATGGTGGTAGGACTCACCATGCTGGACTCTCCTGCTACCATGGTGATGCTCATCATCAAAGTGGTCCTCACCATAAGAATGAGCACCATGAGCACCATGGGAAGGCTCTAGGACAAGGGTTGTGGGGTAGGGGGCTCTACCATGATGGTGGGCCTCTCCATGGTGGGGGGTGTGAGGAGAGTGGGGAGGGTGGGGAGAGTGGTGGGAATGGCGGGAGAAGGCATTGTCTTTGAAGTCTGGGGAGTCACCAAGGTGGTGAGATCCACCAGGATGATGGGATATGTCATGAAGGTGGGACTCACCATGGTGATGGGACACACTGTGGGGATGGGATTCATGAAGGTTGTGGCCTCCACTATGCCCTGGCCTGTGGTGTGGGGTTGATGAGCTGGGGCGAGAAAGCATATCCAAGTCACTGATGTCTGCCTCATTGTGAGCCTTTCCAGCCATCGAGGGTTGATCTATGACTATGCTAGGAACCCTGGAACGAGGAGAGCTCAAGACGTGGGCCCAGCAGGCCGCTTCCTAGATTGCCCTGCTCACCTAGGCCGTGGCCCTGGGGCTTCTAGGAAAGCCCGACTCTTCTTACGGAATTCTCCCCTCTATGATGTCACCAGCAGGCCCCTTCCCAGGCCTAATTCCCAAATGCCTCTTCCTGGGTTACAGTGCGGAATCAAGGATACTGTGTCTAACCTCTTCATTGAAAAAATAAGGAAACTGAGGTTAGGAAATTTTCTTGACGGGCCCAAGGCAACCCAGCAGGTCAATGGCAAAGCTGGATGTAGAAGTCCAGGGTGACACCATAGGCCCCAGCAGCTGCCTTAGCCCTCTTGTTGGAAAGAACTTTAAGGCGCCAAGTGGCCCAGTCTCCCATCCTCCTCAGACACCAGTTGGCTCTGGGGTGCTGCCTGACTCTCTACTGTAAGTAGGTGTGTGGCCTTGGGCTAGTGGCTTAATATTCCTATGCCTCACTTTCCTCCTCTATAAAATGGAGATAATAACACCTACCTCATAGGATCAAAAAAGTGAAGATCTTCAGTGGCCCGGGGTTTCGTGGGTGTAGATCCTGGGTGCGAACATGGCACTGCTCATCAGGCCATGCTGAGGTAGCGTCCCGCTACCAGAGACACTCACAACTAGGATGTACAACCATGTACTGGGATCGGGGCTGGGGCTTTGGGGAGAAGAAGAAGGAAAAAAAGGAAAGAAAAAAAAGAGAAGATTGGCAACAGATGTTAGGTTAGGTGCCAATCTTTAAAAAAAGAAAAACTGAAGATCTGTAAAACTGATACTAACAGCACAATAAACGCTAATTGGTATTATTACCAATAATATTATTATTCTCTGCTTGATCATTGACAGGGATAGAAACCCCCCTCTTGGGTTATTACTAAAAACTAACAGCTATTATTGATTGAGGACCTATTTAATCCTCACAATAACCCCACGTGGTGGATATTATCACCCGCCTTTTACAGAGGAAGGTGCTGTGGCTCAGAGAGAATAAATGAGCTGCTCAATGAACAAAAACTTAAAAATCAGCACTAACTCCAACGTCTGTCCCCCTAACCACCATGCCGTCCTGTCTTCCTGCTGAAGTTCACTGCAGAGCTTTTCCTGTACACGGACTTCATTCGTGCCCAGCACACCTCTTCTGGAAGCTTACAGGTCACTCCTTTGACTCTGGCTGCGTCCCAAGTGCTTGGTCACAGCCAAGTCTATAGTGGCACTGTGCACCAGGTTCCCAGTGCTGACAGAGACACAGCCCCTGTCCTCGAGGAACTCAGTGTCTGCAGCTGACAAGGGAGGAGTGTGTGGTAGGACTGCTAGTTGTTCTCTGAAGCCGTTCTCTTCTTCCTGGGCACATGGCCTCCCAGCTAGGGATTACATTTTCCAGTGTATCTTGCATCCAGGTGTGGCCGAAGGGTGCGAGCAGAAGCAACGTGAGACCTTCCGGGTCTTGGACTTCAAACACTGGGACTATGAACCCGCTTCCCCTCTTGCTATGGGCTAGAGCGTGGCTACAGCGAACAGACGGGGTCGACACCCTGGGGCAGAGTTTTCAACAAGCGCTCTGTGGAACCACAGAATTGGCCTTGAGATGTTTCTAGGCCAGGGATCCTGTACTGTGATTGAAAGAAAACAAAAGCAGCATTACTTTTGGACTTCACGTGCTGTGCGACACCAGCGGTTTTAGTGATAGACGGTAACCGAGCAGCCTCAGAAACCTTTAGAGGTCGGTCAGCCCCCTCTGGCAGCGCGCAGTGTTCACTGGTGAGTCCTTTCTCAGTTTTCAACGTGACATCAGGAAGTCTGTTGATCATTTGCGAACACTGCATTGCCTGGAAGGGCGGAGAGAAAGATTGATGACGTCAGCCTTGCCTTCCTGAGCGACCTCCCCATCCCTCCGCATCAGCCGGCACTGACGACTGACTGACGGGAGCAAATAAACTTTCTGGTGTGTTAGAAAATCAGAGGAAATTTTCCTTCTAAAGAAATAATTTTTACATGTTCTGATGCAGCTGCTGTGGCTGTATACGCTCTGAGGCATAAATCGTGCAGGTTAGAAGTGAATTTCAGCAGGATTTTGTATTTTTTTGCAAGTTTCTTGTTTAGTTATTTTTATGCCATTCTATCATGTATCTTATTAGCGATTGTGTCTTACAAATGTGTCTAATGGTCCAATGTGGTGATTTTTTATGATGAAGTGTGAAATGAAACAGGAGGAGCTTAAGACTAGGAACAAATCTGGTAGGCTTAGTGATTAAGAATGACAGTTTACAAATGTAGCAATGGCTTCAGCAAAATTGAAAAGAACTTAGCTGCAAATCAGCCATTGGACAAGTAAATGGGCTAATTTTTATCTATTGGTATCTCAAAATAAACAGATTAAGGTTTTATTTTAAAGGTTATATTCAGTAAAAAGGCTCAAAGAGCAAGTTATTTATTTGGCAGCAGAATCTATTATCCAGAAAAGAGAACCTAATGATGCCAGCATATAAAGTCATAGTGAGTGAAATGCTAGCACAAGATGCTGTACCAAGGGGCCGGCCCGTGGCCAAGTGGTTAAGTTCTCACGCTCTGCTTTGGCGGCCCAGGGTTTTGCTGGTTCGAATCCTGGGCGCGGACCTAGCACCGCTCATCAGGCCACACTGAGGCAGCATCCCACATAGCACAACTAGAAGGACCCGCAACTAAAATATACAACTATGTACTGGGGGGCTTTAGGGAGAAGAAAGAAAGAAAATAAAAATGCTGTACAAAAAAGTGGAAAGGTTCTACTCTCAGAGTGGAAACTTGACGTGTTGTTGACATGTCACATGATGCTGAAGAACTTTTTGGGTTTTTTTTTGGTAATAAACTGAAAACAATAGATTCTTTATCCAGGCTGATGAGTCAACAGATTTTACCACTAAATGCCATGCCAGAGCACTTATAAGATTTGTAAATGATGCTGATAATCAAGAGATTTTTTTTTCAGCTGCAAACAGCTTTTACAAAGAAACAAAGAGCCAAGCCATATTTAGTGTTTCTTCATATCTGGAATCAAAAGATCTGTCTTGGCAGAGTTGTCTTGGCATTTGAACCAATGATGTTCCCATCAAGAGTTGGCACCGAAAGCGTCACTGCTCTTTGTTTTTTTTTTTAAAGATTTTTTCTTATTATTTTTTTCCTTTTTCTCCCCAAAGCCCCCCGGTACATAGTTGTATATTCTTCGCTGTGGGTCCTTCTAGTTGTGGCATGTGGGACGCCGCCTCAGCGTGGTTTGATGAGCAGTGCCATGTCCGCGCCCAGGATTCGAACCAATGAAACACTGGGCCGCCTGCAGCGGAGCGCGTGAACTTAACCACTCGGCCACAGGGCCAGCCCCAAGCATTACTGCTCTTGCAAACAAAATAAAACCAACCAAAAACCAACAAACAAAATCTTGGTGTTGTCACACACACTGCTTTCTTCACAAAAGGTGCTGGTGTCAAAAACACTTAGAGATGAAAAAAAGATGATGCTACAAAATGGTTAACTTTATTAAACAAAGACTAGTTGACTTGAGAGTACTTAAAAAACTGAGTGATATGATCCAGGAATTCTGCTTCTGGGTGTGTACCAAAGGAATTGAAAGTGGGGACTTGAACAGATATCTGTACCCCAATGTTCATAGCGGCATTATTCACAGTAGCCAAAAGATGGGAACAACCCAAATGTCCATGGATGGATGGATGGATAAACGAAATATGGTCTATCCATACCATGGAATAATTTTCAGCCTTAAAACAGAAGGAAATTCTGACAATGTACTACAACACGAAAACTCTGTGAACCCTGAAAACATTATGCTAAGTGAAATAAGCCAGACACCAAAGAATAAATATTGTATCCTTCCACTTAAATGAGGTACCCAGAATTGGCAAATTTACAGAGACAGAAAGTTGCCTAGTGGTTACTAGGGGCTGTGGGCAGGGGATAATGAGCAGTTAGGGTTTAAAAGGGACAGAGTTTCCGTTTGGGTGATGAAAATGTTCTGAAACTGGATAGTGGGGATGATGACACAACATTGTGAGTATACTCAATGCCATTGAATTGTATACCTAAAAATGGTTAAAATGGTAAATTTTATGTTATGTGTATTTTACCACAATAAAATTTTTTATTTAAAAAAATAAAAAAAAAGCTGTATGAAAACTTGACAAAGAGCACAGAAATCTCCTATCACATACAGAAATCTGGTGGCTTCGTGCTTTGTACATGGGTCCATTGAGAAAGCACCAGTTTGGCTGGGAAAGAGGCTGACCGAATCTACAGGATGGGTCATCTTCTCTAAATAGTGCGGACGCCTCCAATGATGGCCTTCTGACGGGCGTTTACCTGGGACGTGAGCGTCTTCCAATTCCGTGAGCATTTCGGGAAGCCATCCACAGACCTCTCTCCTAGACCGTCATGTCAAGTTCCCACTGGCGTGCTTTCCAAGTCTCTGCCAGCCCATCAGATATTGCTCATGTGTCCACGTGGATCTACCTTAGGCTCCTTTCTTTCCATGCAAAGTGGATAACACGTGTTGCCCACTGGGAGGGTCTCCCCTCACCACCATCTTTCAGGGCCCCCTCTGAACGGGGCTGCAGTGCAGCAGCTGTGCACTTCCGGCCATCGCTCGCTTGCTGTGCAAAGCCTTCCATAAACCAGGCCTGGACTCCTTCCTCCTCCCTTGAAGTCACTGAGTGTAAACTGAGAGAAATGAGGTGAAGCCGGAGGAACGGATACCGTGGGAGTCTGAACCACTTGCTCGCACAGTTTATTGGCGCCTTCTGGACCTGCTTGAGCCCAGTATCATATATATCACTTTAATTTTGAGTGGGATGCAACTGTGCAAATCCAATTTCGTGATTCTGTGGATCAGATAACACCCAGTTTATGAAGAACATTTGAGTTCGCTAATCGCAACGTTCCATAAATCAGGCATCTAGCCTTTACCAAGGTCCAGTTAGCAAGCCAGAAGCTGCTTTTCAGAAAGTAGAATAGTCATTGGCAGAGGATAGCATGGCCTCAACTCCAAGGGTCGTAGCTGTGATGCTCCTGTTGGGGCTTGACAGAGGCACCACACGGCATCTTCGGCTGACACCTAAGTCAGGCACCTGGATCTACCGGGCATAGCGCTCAAGTGCTGGGGCAGCTTCCATCACAGCCTGGACTTCTGAAGAGCCTTTTTTAGATCCACACCTACAATGTCAGAGTTACAGGTTACCCAGTAAATGAGTCAAGGCAACTCGCCCAGATGTGATATATGTTGGCTCCAAAATGCAAAAGGCACACCACCATACATTGCTCCTCTTTCTTCACGGTGTAGGATGTAAGGGGCGGCAACTTGACACTCATGTTAGAAGATACCTGACATTCCCCAGACCTCTGGACCTCTAGAAACTTTCCTGATGTGGCGGGCCCTTGACCTTCCACAGGGTTCATCTCCAACTCTCTGGCACACATATGCCTAAGACACCTAAGGTGCTTGCTGTTTCCTGCTCACGGTTAGCATAATGGCATCAGTTGAGAGTGTCAGCTTGGTGTTCTCTGTGTTGTCATGACTATCAAGGTGCCTCTGGACCTAGGAGTTTGCAGGAGAATGGCATAACCCAGCGACAAGACAATAAAGCTATACTGTTATCCTTGCTACGTAAAGGTAAATGGGTGTAACTTCCCATACTCACGGGAGCGTAAGAGAAAGTGTTGGCCAGTTTCGTGGCCACTTACAAGTTGCTGGGGTTTATGTTGATTTTCTCCAATAAAGATATCAAATCTAGTACTGCAACTGTGATCGGCATCGCCACATCATTGAGTTTCCTTTTCCACCTGCAAACAAGTGAGTTATCAGGGGATATGACTGGAGTCGCTATCCTTACGCCTCTCAAATCCTAATGATGGCACTGATCTCGCAATTTCTCCAGGACTGTGGTATCACTTTTGGTTTATAACTCGGCCGGGGAAGGAGGACAAGTCCAGGGGTTTCCAACTCGGCTCTTTTTACCATAAATACCCCACATGATGGTGGCAGGGAACCAATGGGAACTCCTGCCAGCTACTGAGTGCTAACCTCACAATAAATTCTGAGATGGGGGAAATAACCACATCACAAATCTGAAGGCCTCAGGAATGTGGCCTTTAATCTCTAAAGGCCTTTGGTGCTAATTGGTCTCCCTGGGTACTAATGTTCAAATTAACCTCTAGGACTGTAGTGATTTGGACAGAGTCATTTTAATTAAGCTGGAACTGTGTTTCCCAGAATCCTCTTCCCTGCATAGTTCCGACTTAGTGTGGGCCACAAATGACATTTTGTACGAGATTTGGAAGGTAGAAGTGAAATGGGAGTCGTATCCTTTTTCCACCAGGAAGGTTGGGGCAGGGGCACCCGAAGCAGTTGCAGTTCGCTAACAATGACCCTTAATTGCCAGCTCACTTCATCGGCACGGGGCAGCAGCCAGATCCAAAGCTCCTCCAGCTCACACCAGATCCTCCTTCAACTTCTGTCACTCCTGTTCCAGGTGCAGGTTATCTCCCCAATAGTGTGCCAGCTTCTCTTGTAGGTCACCTGCATCATCAAAATTGGAGGCTTAGAGGCTGGCCTGGTGGCTCAGCGGTTAGGTTCACATGTTCCACTTCGGTGGCCTGGGGTTCGCTGGTTCAGATCCCAGGTGCAGACCTACACATTGCTTGTCAGGCCGTGCTGTGGCAGGCGTCCCACATATAAAGTAGAGGAAGATGGGCACGGATGTTAGCTCAGGGCCAGTCTTCCTCAGCAAAAAGAAGAGGATTGGCAGCAGATTTTAGCTCAGGGCTAATTTTCCTCAAAAAAAAAAAAAAATTAGAGGCTTAGATGCAGCAAGAGATTGATGTGAGTTCTGTCCCTCCTGTGGGTTATGGGTCTTCTTGACAGGGGCCACTTTATTCTTGCTTCCCCCACCTCACATTCAACCCAACTGTCTGCCTGCTGTCTTTAGGCTCCAGCAGTAGATAAAAAGACAACAGTCTTATATAATCAGCTCCCACAATTATGGAGGGTCACATCCCTGTAATACCTCTTGACCATATATAATCATTCCCAGTGATTTTGTTTCTCTGATCTGATCCTGGCTGATACAGCAACTTTAAAGGATACACAGACTGCCAGTTTTCTTTGTGAGAAGAGAAGTAGAACTCCGTCCACGTCTCATGCCCCTCTGTGCACAAAGGTAAATAAATCAATGTCTCTGGTAGGTTTCTTATCTTAACAAAGTGCTTATGACAGGTTTTGTTTTGTTTTTCTTCTTAGCAGTGTTGTGTAAATACAGAATCAGGAGCAGCTCTGTTGCTTGAGGAAGAGCGGAAGGTAGTGTGATAGATTGAATATAAAAATAGCCCCAGTTCTCCCCACTTTCTATCCATAATGCCCCTGGAAATGTGACTTTGCAGTGTCTATCTTCCCACCCCTTGAATCTGGACTGGCCTTGTGACTTGCTTTGGCCAATTAAATGTGGCAGAAGTGATGGAGTAGCTCTTGAAAGTCTCAAGAGAGCTTGCTCATTTCCTCTCTCACTCTTGGACCCACACTTGGGCAATGAGAACAGACCCAGACTCATCTCCTAAAGATAAGGGAGACCATATGGAGCACAGCTGAGTCATCCTGGCTGAGGTCCTCTTAGGCTAGCAGCCCCCAGCTGCCCTTCCAGTTGATCATGCACTATGAGCGAGCTCAACTGAGATCGATCAAGCCCAGCCCAGATCAGCAGAACCACCCAGATGACCCATAAGCTAATGAGAAATAAGTCTTTAAAAGCCATTATGTTTTGGGGTGGTTTCTTACACAGCACGTGGCGAACTGATACAGGCAGCAGGGGAAAAGGGACTTTTGAATTGGGTTTTGAAGAGTGGGTAGGAACTCTCCAGGTGGATCAGAAAAGAGAAAGCATTATGGGCAAAGGGAGCATCATGGGCAAGGAATGGAGGCACGAATGGGCCTGGCACCTTCAGGCAGTGGTGTGCTGGTAAATGTTCAACGCCCATCTCTCCACGCGTAGTTCTGATGAGAATGCTGGTTGATATTTTTGTTTTCAGTAGTGAGTAACAAACTTTTTCCATAGGCCAAGTTGTAAGTGTTTTAGGCTTTGGGGGCCATTCAGTCTTTATTGCAATTACTCAACTCTGCTATTGTAGTGCAAAATCAGCCACGGAACAATAAGTAAATGAATGAGTGTGGCTGAGCTGCAATAAAACTTTATTTACAAAAACAGGTGGTGGGCCAGATTTGGCCTGTAATTTGCTGATCCCTGGGCAGACGATCAACAAAACAAGAAATCAATCCCTGATTTATAGCGTTTGTTGACTTGTGTTGTAACTACTCCCACTGTGGCTGAATTTCATGCTACCAACGTAACGTCACTGTGCAGTAAGTAGCACACTGTTCTATACGTTTTCCACTAGATTGTACAACAGACTCAGAAAACTTTAAGAGAATAAATAATAGGATAATCTAGTAAACTAATTAGGGAGTAATGAGTTGTGAATATTTATTACCTTTGTTATTAATATAATTTATTTAATGGAAAATTTTTGTAATTTAATTTTTAATATAATCTAATTGGGTTCAACAACTGGCTGGCAAAATTCAGCTTTCAACCATTGCATTCAGGGAACAGAGTATAATCCAGTACAGCCGGAACATGATGGGGGATTTGGGGGCAATGGGAGACGCAGCTGAAAAGTTTTTTGGGGTCAGGCTGGGCTGGGCCTTGTGGGCCCGGTAAGAGGGGCGGTGTTTCAAACTGGAGAGTGATAGGATCCGACGGCTTGACAAAGGATCACTGTGCACTCAGAGAGGAGACTGCGTTTGCTGTGGGGAGCCCGAGGCAGGTGGATCAGTCTGGAGGCTGCGGATGTAACCAGAAGAGAAACTCTGTTGACTTGGACTAAGGCAAATGTGGGGAAAGAGAGGTGGGGAGATGTTAGTTATTCATGAGTCAGAACGTACAGGACATGGTGAAAGGTAGGTGACACTGGGGCATGGGCGTGGGAGACACTAAGGAGACACCAAGGATTGGGGCTTGAGCATCTGCTTGAATGGGGTGCCAGTCCCTGTAACTGCGAGCACTGGCGAAGGAGCCGGGGTGGGCAGAAGATGAGATGTTTGGTTTTGAACAACGCGGGTTTGATGAGCCTGGGGAGCACTCAGGAGGGGAGCTCCGGGCCGGGGACACAGTTGGGAGAAAGGACCCAGGATCCTGCTCTTGTGGCTCCAGCTCATGGGAGTGTCCTCTTCCCTGGCTCTAGGCCACCCCGGAAGCCACTTCCCCCTTCTGGGACTCAATCTTGCCATTTGTAATGGGGTATTAGGCTCTGACTTCTGCGGCCTGCCTGAGTGTTGTGAAAAGCCCATGAGATTGGGATGGGGGTGGAGAGTGGGGGTGGGGGAAGCTGTTCCTGTCCTGTCCTTTGCCCGCTGGAGGGTGCCGGGGGGACTCTTGGGGAGCAGAGGGATGAGTGGCCAGGGTCTTCATATTCCCGCAACCCTGGTGGGTCAAAGGAGCTAACCTGAGGTCTATGAGATGGAGAAAGGGGCTGCCACGCTCACCTCCCCCAAACCCCTCCCCTTCTCCCCTCCATCCCCTTATCCGGACAGCCTGGCTGGCTGCCCCTTCTCCTCAGGTGTCCTGCCCTGTAGTCCCCTCTCCACTCCCCTAGCACATCCTGGGAAGCTGCCCAATTGTGTTGGCAGATGCCCAGCTTCCTCGCTCTGTGCCCTGCGTTCCTTTCCTCTGCCCCTTCCTCTCACTCAAGCCCGCTCTTAGGGGGCTTATATAAGGAGGTTCTTTAATAAGGAGCCTGCTGGGACGGCTGGCTGTGTGTCTGAGGGTAAGACAATGTGTTCCAATGGCAGGAACTGGGACTTGGAAGTCTGAGCCCTCTGGCTTCTGTCCTAGCTCAGCCGCTCCCAGCTGGGGGAGCCTGGGCACTTCACCTTTTCGTACCTCAGTTTCCCCTTCTGTGAAAGGGGTATAAGGATGACACCTATCTCACAGGGATGTTGTAAGAATCGAGTAACTTAAAATAGATAAAGCGCGGAGAAAAGCACCTAGCACGTAGCAGGTACTCAATAAATGTTTGCTGGTATCATCGTTCTCATTAACGTGTCTTCTCCCAGCAGCATTTGTAGTTTATTAAAGGCCTTTCTTCTACTACTGCAGTGACTCCCATCGTCTACAACAGAGGTCCCTACCTGGTGTGCTGCTGTGTCAGGAATGGGCTACAGAGGGGCTGAGATGATGGCTCTCTCTGCCCTGGGGACAGCCTGGTCATCTCTGGCTATTCCATTTACTTCAGCATCCCATGCAGAATGATTGGAATTTTTAAGCTTGACATTCAAGGCCTTTCATAACCTAGTGCTGGCATGCTTCTCCCCACCTGGAGAGCCCAGCACTCCTTGGATCACAAATGCCTAGGCTTTCTCATACCCAGTGCCTCTGCATGTGCTGTTCCCTCTGTCTGGAGCACCCTCAGACAGCTGTTCTAAGCTGGGACAGCCCTCCCCAAGGGAGCCTCTCCAGACAGCACAGGCACACACTCCTGTCTTTCTCTTTGCTTCCCACACTCTTTGCACATCCTTCTATAACCATAAAAATCAAGCCTCCTGCTTGCCTGTACAATGCCTTTGAGCAAAGTGGAAAAACGTACCCTGACCTCAAAATGCTTTCTTCTGCCGGAAAACTCTTGGAATAGATATGCCAACCCTGTAACATCTACAATATGCAGGGTGCCTGTCCTGCAGGAGCCCTGATGACAGTAGAGCTGCCACTTGGGGAACAGGTCCATGTGCCAGGCACTGTGCTAAGTGCCTCACCTCAAATACCGTTCACAAAGCTCAGGAGGGGTTCAGTTCATTTCACAGTGGAGGAAAGTGAAGCTCAAAGGCTAAGACCAAGGTCATGGAACCAGTAGGTGGCGGAGCCAGGGTTGAATTCCAAAGCACTGAGGGAGGTAATCGCATCCATGAAGTCGTTGTCACCCAAGTTGCTGCTTACACATCTGTCCCAGACCTTAGCGTGAACTTCTCGAGGGAGGGACCTCATTTCACCCACTGCCAAAGCTCTGGAAACATGAAGAGTGGGCAGCACCATGTGTGTATTGATGAGAGGAACATCTTCGCAGGGCAGTGGGACCCCAGGGGCTGGGGCGTGTTCCCTTGGGTTGTGGCTGAAGCTGGAGATGTTTGGACCAAGGAGTCCCAGAACCCCCCACTCCCCCTACTCCCTCCACCCAGTCACTGAAGGCTAACATCTGATTTGGTGCCTACTTAACGTCTGCCCTTGCTCCTATGTCAGAGAAACCCTCTTCTAGGATCTGATGATTCCAGATGATTCCAGTTAGTCACTGAATCCAGAGTTTTCCGAGTTCTCTCTGTTGAAGGGGGGCAAGGTTTATATAGGAGGACCTTCCCGTCTAAAGGTCAGGGAAGCAGGAGAGGCCTATCAAGGCAGGTCTTAAAGGCCTATCTGAGTTTTCCAGGAGGACCCAGAGCGACGTGAAGGATGTTCCTGGCAAAAGTGTGAGCAGATGCTTGGGCTAGAGAGAGGGGTGGCGGGGGAAGGTGCACACAGACACCTTCTTAGCCTGGGGGCTAGAGGAGGCTCGTCTTTGGATAGATGATTTTGAGTCTAGTACAATTCTTTACCGCTGCATAATGCCAGGAACCTAATTATGCCTTTGTATGTCTCTAATTATTGCCTTTTCCAGAGCTTTGCTGGTAAAAAGTGGGGTGCTATAAAAACAGCCCCTTTTCAAGCCCAGGGAGTGTCACATAACCTGTCAACCACCACTGCAATCTCTATTGCCCTAACAGGTTAACAACTGTCTTCAGGAAAAATAAAGAGGAGCTGACAGCAATGTCTTGGTTTCTTCAGTTGACATTCTTTTGGGGGAAGGTCCTGGGGGTCAGCCTAGCCTGGGGCATGGGAACTTCTTTATTTGAATGACACGATGATAGGGCCTAGGAGCAGACTCTGAAGCTACACTGTCTGGGTTCTAACTATATGACCCTAAGCGTCACTTAAGCTCTCCCATCAGTTCCCTCACCAAAAAAATGATGCCTATCTCATAAGTTAATGTATGTGAAGCCCTTACACATAGACCATGTTAGCTATAACTTTTCTTACTTGTCCAGATATGTCAATGTAGCTCTGAAGAAAGGAACAGAAAAAGTCCTGATTCTCTGCTGGTCTTAAGGGAGGTTTCATTTGAAAGTGCTGCATATCTTGCTGTGCAAAGGATGTTAGGGGCAGGGAATGGCCCTCATCTGAGTCAGGGTTGTCTCTTCATGGGGAAGGCAGGCCAGCGGTGAAGTCGATGACCCACAAGAGGGTAGTAAGCACCTCCTTACCTGAAATGACGCTCCTCTGCCTCCACTCTGCCCCAGGAGGTGCTGTCATGCTCTAACCCCTCCAGTCCTTCCCGTGTTTACATGTCTTGCTCCAGCGTCACTGTCTCCCCATGAGCTCCATGAGGACAAAGACCCTATCTGCTTTGTTCACCAGTGTCCCCAAATTACAGAGATGATTCTCAGTAAATGTTGAATTGAAGGAAAAGGAAGGATTTAGATTCTCTCAAAGGTAAATGAGTGCGCTGAGGTGGCCAGTCTGTGTTGGCGAGCCCAGTCAATGAACGGGTTAATGAGAGCTGTGAGCCTCTGGGAAGGGTAGTGGAGGAGCTTGATTGAGGCTGGCTCCCCCCCGTCCTCATGGTGACAGCCACAACTATTCTCGGGCATCTGCCTCAGCCTCAAACGTGGGGAATCTGGCTTTCAATGACTGACATACAACCTGCACATTTTAAAGATATTTTATTAAAAAAAAGAAAAACCAGGGGCCGGCCCGGTGGCGCAGCGGTTAACTGCACACGTTCCACTTCCTGGCAGCCCGGGGTTCACCGGTTCAGATCCCGGGTGCAGACGCGGCACTGCTTGGCAAAAGCCATGCTGTGGTAGGCGTCCCACGTATAAAATAGAGGAAGATGGGCATGGACGTTAGCTCAGGGCCACTCTTCCTCAGCAAAAAGAGGAAGATAGGCAGTAGTTAGCTCAGGGCTAATCTTCCTCAAAAAAAAAGAAAAAAGAAAAAAAGCCCAACTCAAGAACTCTTGGTTCTGGGAGTCTGGGAGTAGCTTAGGTCTGTGGGGAGGGTGGAACCTGGAAGACAGACGGTGTGGGGGCCTCTGATCCCTGGGAGGAGAAGCAAGATCCTAGGGAGGCTGACAGGAAGAGCCGCCTTTCCCCAGGGCTCAGCCCCTCTCTGCGGCCTGGGCTTATCCGTTTGGAAAAGCCAAGTGGAGGCCTCAACCCCCAGTAAAAGGCAGGGTGGGCAGTTTTGGAACGGGCCTCAGACATCTAGTCAAACTCACCAACCAGTTAGGAAGGAGAAGAGGGTGGCCCGGGGTTCGATCAGGCCTATGGGCACCCTCCCCGAAGGTGGGGTTCAGACCACCCTAGGGAGGCGGGCTCAGATGGGGAGACGCACCCCCAAGTAGGGCGCTGGGCTCAAGCTCCTCGGAAGGAAAGGGCCCTGATGGGGCGGGGCCTGGAGGCCGCCCTAGGCAAGACTCGGGAGGGCAGGGTAGGACCCAGACTCCCGGAGCTCAGTGGACCTGGGGGGCGCGCGGCAAAGCCCGGATGGGCCGAGGCGGAGGATTGTCCAGGACCGGTTCGGGCCGGGCGCGCACGCCGCCCCGGCGCTTCTGCTTGCGCAGCAGGTAGTTCGAGTACTGCACCTCAGGCATGGCCAGCTTGAGGCAGGCCTCGGTGGCCGGGCCGGCGCCGCCGCTGGGCAGGTCGTAGCCCATGATGTCCACCTTGCGGCTGGGCTGCCACGGCTGCAGCTGCTTGGTGCGGATCTGCGTGGCGGGCCGCAGCACCGGCTGGGCGCCGAAGCAGCGCCGCAGCAGGCGCTCGCGGGCCTCGCGCAGCTCGCGCGCCTCGCGCTCCACGCAGGCGCGGCCGACGCGGGCCACGCGGCGCCAGAAGGTGGCGTTGAAGTGGTCGTAGAGGCCGGCGTCGAGCGCGTTCCAGGCGCGCGCCGCCCGGCCCAGCGCGGCGGGGATGGCGGCCAGGCGCGAGCTGGCGGCGCGCGCGTTGAGCTTGGCGTAGAGCACGTCGTCCAGGTCCCAGGCGAGCAGGCGCCGCAGCAGCACGAGCGACTCGTCGAAGTACTCGGCGATCATGACCAGCGAGAAGACCTCCTCCACCTGGCGGATCAGGCCCGCCAGGTAGGCGGCGTCGTCTCGCGGGCTGCGCTCGTTGTCGCCGCCCAGGTCGTAGGCCAGCGTGTTGTGCGCGAACATGGCGAAGTGCTCGCCGGCGCGGTAGTAGGCCTCGGGCGCGCGCAGGAAGGCCTCGAGCGACGCGTTGGGCACGCGCCGGAAGGCCGGGCAGTACTGGTTGTAGTAGCTGAAGAGCGATTCGAACATGGCGGCCGGCTCGCGCAGGATGGTGACGTAGACGGTGCCGGGCGGCATGAGGCGCGCCAGCTCGGCGCGGTTGAAGCGCAGGTGGCTGGCCAGCACGTGCGGCGGCCGCGTGGCCGGGTGCACGAAGTGCGCTGAGAAGTTGCGCGGGTAGCAGAACTGGTGCTCGCAGCTCGGGTGCGGCAGGGCCACCGTCAGGTTGTGGCGCTCGGCGAAGCGGAACAGGATGTTCTGCACCGTCGTGCCCGCAGTCTTGTGCGTCTTTAGGAAGGCCACGGTCATGTGCTTGGGGCGCGGCGGAGAGTCCCGCAGAGGCGGGCAGCTCAGAGGGAACAGCTTAGGGTACCTGCAAGGGCGGGAGGAGGGGGTGTGCAGGGAGGAGGGTATTGAGAGCAAGCGGCTGGACCCCTGCCCAAGGATGTGGCCCCTCCTGGGCTCTACCCACAGAACAGTAGAGGGGTATGGTAGGCGGCCTCTCAGATGACCCCCAGTGATCCCTGCTGGCCTCCTGGTACTCAGGCCCTTGTGTATTTCCCCCCTCTTGAGTATGGGCGGGACTTATTGATGCCGCTAAGGAATAGAATAGGGTGGAAATGATGGGATGTCACTTGTGAGATCGCAGTATGAAAAGACTGGCTTCTGTCTTGGTGTCTCTCTCTCACTCTCTCTAGGATAACTCATGCAGGGGAAGCAAGCTGCTATTTATGAGCAGCCTCATAGGGAGGTACCGATGGCAGCAGCCCCCAGGGAACTGGGTCCTGAGTCCATCAGCCTGCTTGAAGAACTGAAGCCTGCCAACAACCACATGAGTGGCTAAGCCCTTGCAATCAAGCCTTTGGATGAGACTGCATCCCCAGCAGCCAGCTTGATTACAATCCCAGGAATGACCTTGAGCCAGAGGTACCCAGCTAAGTCATAACTGGATTCCTGACCCACAGAAGGGAGATAATAAATGTTTGATGTTTCGAGCTGCTAAGTTTTGAGGTAACTTGGCTATGCAGAAAGAGCTAACTAATACATGGACAAAGGCCCTTGGGGATCCTGGAGGAATTCTACTCTACACATGGAGAAATTGAGGACCAGAAGGAGAAAAATCATTTCCATAAGTCTGGCAACTCAGATAAAGTCACCAAATCCTCTTGCTCGGTCTTATTTCTCATTTTTACCCTTTCACTGGCTCCTCACGTTGTAGATGAGTGGGATGGCTTTGAGGCAACCCATTTGTTATACGATTCCGTTAAGCCCTCTGGAGCCTCATTTTTCATTCAACAAATATTTTTGGAGCATCTACTATGGGCCAGGCACTGTTTTATGCTCAAGAACTATGATTGTATGAAAACTAGATAATAATCCTAGCCTTCATGAAGCTTTCATTTCTCTTTCGTTGTTCCTGAAACAGGGATTTTGGGATTACAGGTGACCTGCAGTTCCCTTCAGACTTTTCAGTCACTCTCCTGTTTCTTTTCTGTCATCCTAAGCATCACATAATGAGGACAACTCCCAGCAGCTTTGAGAATACCATTGAGATTTCTGATCTGTGGCTGGTTTGGGCTCAGGATAAAGTCTGCACAGATGCACCTTCTAAAGACCAGCAAATCATCTGGCAAGGGAGACCGGGCCCATTCATTCTCACCATTCCCATGGGCAGACCATGTAGAAAATGGGGAAGTTGAGGCCCTGAAGGGTGCAGGGATTTGCTGAGTTCTCACAGTGAGCCAGGAGCAGGGTCAGGGCTCCTATTAGTTATCACATGATATCCTATATCAGGGTGACTGGCTGGGTCACACATACCATCCTTCCCATTTTATAGATGAAGTAACTGGGGCTCAGAGAAGTGAGGGGATTTGCCCAGCACAACAGAAGGAGTGAGCAGTTGTTTGCAGTCCTTTGGGGAGGCGCTCGGAAGGTGATGCCATGAGAAGGACTCGGGCTGGATCCCTGCTTGGTCACTGACTAACTCTCTGACCTGGAGCAAGTCACTCAGCTCTTTCAGTGAAGACCAGCCCCTGCCGAGGGAGGTTGTGTGGATCTAAAGAGACTGTATGGAAATCACTTTCAGAATAGAGGGAAGGAGCAAAGCCCAGCAGAAGGTGGACTCTTCTGGCAGGTGGAAGGAACGGGAAGGAGAGCTCCCTGCTCCGTAGCTGGAGGAACCCAATTTCCCTGGGCCCTGCCCCCCTCACCGAGGTCCCGCCCCCTTACCAGCTGAGCTGCGCCCCCTGGTGGATGAGGAGGCTTAAGGTGCTACACCCCAGCACCAGCAGCAGGATTTTCCTTCGGCTCATCATCTTGGTGGCCTGCTGTAGGCGCTGGAGGATGGGTGGCATGATGGGGTACCCACCCCTGGACCAGCCAGGGCCTCGCTATCCAGGACTCCCTTCGCCGGCACTCATGGGGGCTCCTGGGGCTCTGGTAGCAGGGCCAGTGTTCCTACGAGGCCTGGCAGAAGAAGGAGGCAAACAGGTTTGCAGTGAGCAGAGGAGATGGGCTCCCGGCCCCAGCAGGACTGCTGCAAAGGAGAGCTCCAGAGGGTGAGGTGAGCAAAGAGGCCAGGAAGATCAGATTCCTACCTCCCGTTACCAAGACCCTATCTCCACATTGCTCCAGATAACTTAGTCTTGGGTGGAATTACAGGCTCTGGGGTGTGGCCAACCCTTCAGGCTGTAGCCACTCCCTCCCCTGAGCCCTGTCTCTGCTTCTCTGCCTTCCCCCAGTTCATCTTTGTCTCGTGGCCATTTGTATCTGTCTCCCCAGTAGAGTTGCCTGAGCACCAGGGCTTGGCTTGGAGCACAGAAGGCTCTTCTCCAGGACTCCTTGCCTGACTGCTTCAGCCAATGGTTGGTCTTGGCTCCCCAGAGACTGAGTTCCTCGGAAACACTGACCCAGCTTTCACCTTCTCGAGTCACTGACGTAGGGAAGGGATCAATACTTCAGGCTTACTATATGTATTACACTGTTACAGATTTAATCCCATTTAATCCTCACCACAACCCTAATATAGGTATTATTCTCCTTTTAAAGACAAGGAAACTGAGGCTCTAAGAGAGAACGCCACTTGTCTCTGGTCACACAGCTGGCATTAGCAGAATCGGGACTCAGATCTGCTCTTTCTGGCTCCAAAGTCCATGCCCTTAGACATTATGTGTGCTGCTTCCACAGGGAACTGATGTCCTCATCCCTGCCCGGGACTCTGGCAATTCAGCTTGCTCTCTGAGCCCTGAGCCCTCCTAGCTGGGCTCCTGCCTTGAGGGCCCAAGACCAATAAATCCATGAAGGAAAGAAAGGAAGGATTTGAAATCCTGGAACCTATCTGGATTCTATCCCCAGACACCTGAAACCCTGGCTGCCCCAGCAGCTGACTCTGCGTGAGAGGTGCCTGGCCAAGGCAGTGGGATGCAGCCTGGGAGGAGGGTGGGGGCGGTACAGAGGGGCTCCTGCATGTAGCCCTGCTGAGAAGCTCCAGGAGGAGGTGGGCCTCCATCCCAGGTGAGCGGCAGCAGCAAGAGGCAGGAGAAGGGCCTGGTTTCCTGCCAGTCACCTGTCCCCAAACGAATGCCTTGGCTCAAGGGTAGCCCGGCCCTTGGCAGCTTCAGTGGAAATTCAACTTCAGCAGCCATGCCTGTTCCCTGGCTAAGATAGGGTCTCTGTCTCTGAGGCCTCAGCCTCCAGGTTCAGGTTCAGGTTCAGCTTCAGCCTCACATACACCCCTCTCCAAAGGGGAGGGGGAGCCTAGAACCTTATGGGCATGTGCGTGGAACTAGGACACCTGCGTCCCAGGAGGGGTGAGGTAATTTGAAAACTCTTTTGACCATCACCTTCCTCTGGGGCCCTGGACTTGGCTCCCAATCCCCCCCGCCCCATTAATCCTGGATTCCATTTAAACCTGTTTGGGTGGAAAGATGTCCTGGTTATGCCTTTCCCTTCTCTCCAGGCCCCATCACCTGGTTTCCTCCACCAGCCTACAGACAGACTTAATCTGCTTGGAGCCAGGGAGGGTGAAGGGTCCTGCCACAGAGGGCAACCAAGGACATAGCAGAGAAAGCCCAACCTCCCCCCCCCCCCCCGCCGACGCACACCTTCCCTTTGTCACTCATCCTGCCTAGAGGATGTAGTGACCAAATGGAGAGTTTCCCAAGGCTGGGGGGCCAGCCTATTCCCTTCTTTGCTAAACTTGCTGAAACCACCCTTTTTCTCAGAGGACCCTGGGTCAGCCAAGGAGGCCAAGCCTGGAGGGAGCTACAGTGGGCCTTTCCCTGGGAGACATTTCAACCAGGCCATAAAGAGAAGGTGACGGGATGCTTGGTGGCCCCCTCCATCCTACTCCCCTCCATGGCTTAGCCCTAGGGAGCCAGTCAGCCAGACCTGTCTGAGGTCTGCTTGGAACAGGGGGTCATCGGCGCAAGAATTCCCTGGACGCCAGCATTCCAAGGTGGGCACCAGTTTCTGTTGGGCCACGGTCAGTGACGGGATGCTCATCACTTTCAGATCCAGCCCGGTCCATTTCTGAACAGCCGTGGCTCTTCCAAAGTTGTTTCTGGGACAGCTAGGATTAGCCTGCTGCTGGTGTGCCCTTCTCAGCTTGCCTTCTTCCACCCTCCACTCCGCATGGTTGCTATGCTGCCCTCCTAGGCCACATGGACCATTTTTCTCCATGACAGACCCTCAGGTATTTGAAAGCAGTAACCCTGTCTCCTCTGGGTGGGAACTCGGCCAGGCTAGACATTCCAGGTCCCGAGAGAGGGTGCTGCTCGGACATTGGAGGAGGCCTCCCTTCCCTTGGCAAGTTCACTCCACTCTGCCTCTTCTCCATATAGAGTCAAGGCACTGGCACCCGGGAAGGGGGCCCCTGGGGCTGAGTTTCCCCCTGTAATTTCCAGGCTGGTGTAGAGTGGGTGGCAGTCTGCTGGGGTCTGGCTTCAGAGCAACTGCCCTAGCTCCTGTCCCTCACATGCTTCAGACTACTCCCCTGCCTCCCCCATGTCTTCTCCACGAAGAGAGAGTTTCCAACAGCGTCCCAGACAGGTCAGGGTGCCCAGCCTCATCAGAATATCAGTGCTAATTTTAGTCGGAACAATCTACCTCAGGCTGCTGCCCAGTTTTGCAAATTGCTTTCCTTTCTCCAGGGAACCAAAGAAGAAATGGTATAGCTAGCCAGAGCTTTGAAAACTGGCCTGGACACCCATCCACTCCCAAATGAACCCTTTTTTCTCTCCCCTCTGGAGCTCTAGGGCTAATACTGGAGCATTTAGAGGAGGAGGGGACTCTGGCCTGGACTTGACCTCTCCAGGTTGGATGACCTGGAGACTCCCTCCTTACTTGAGGATGGCACAGCCCACTGATTAGGGAAACTGCCTAGGGCACCACAGAGGAAGGGGCCGAGGGCTGAGGGGGCTGCAAATTAGTGGCCCAGGAGATCAAATATCTTTCCACCTCCCTCTTTTCTTTCCTTATCCCCCCAAGTCCCAAAGCCTGTGCCAGGTCCCAACCAGCCCCCTCTCTCTGCCATCCACCCTGCACGTCATCCCTGCCTCTGAATTCCCTTCATCCTCCTCTCTCCATCACTACCCCCCCCCCCCCCATTCCCTCAATTTCATCCCAACCTCCCCTAGGGATCTGGTCACCATAGGGGATAGCCCAGATTCTCCCTCTCACCCACTCCCCAGGGGACAGAGCGCCCCCCTTCTCGTGCTCTCCAGGCACTAGGCCCGCACGACCCTCCCGCCCACTCCTCATCCCCCATCCGGATCTGGTCCACCCCCGCCCCAGGCTAGCCACTGCAGTACTCGCGGCGCGCGGGCTCTGCCGGGGTGGTCGCCGGTCGCCGCTTTCTCCGAACCCTTGTCCCGAAATCCGCTGCGGGTCCGAGGGCGCCGGGGGCCCTGCGCGCCGAGTGCCTGTCGCTTTCCTCTCCGCGCCTGGATGGGATCAGGTGGAGGCGTCCGCTCGGCTCCGCTCCTCTCCGCTCTGCCCGCCGCCCGCCCCCCATCGCACACCGGAGGCGGGGCGGGGGCGGGGGCGGGGGCCCGGCCTCGCAGGGGAGGGGGAGGGGAGCGGGAAGAGGAGGGGGCAGCCCTGACTCGCAGGCTGCCAATTAACACTCTCCGGGTGGCGTCTTCGGATGCGGGCATCTTCCCTTGGCAATCTTGCAGAGACTGGACACCAACATGACCAGCTCCTTGCCATCACTCTACAGAAGGGGAAACTGAGGCTCAGAAGGTATCTGGATACTCTGGCATTGCTGGGCGTTCATGGGTCCCACTGGTCAATCTTGGGCTGGTGGGTCCTGGAGGAGTTAGAGACGCAGGCACATTTACCAGCACCCGCATGCTCCCTCCCTCCTGTCCTCTTTCAGCCTTCAGCGGAGAAGCACAGCTCCACTCGCTGGTCTAGTCCCATCTGCCTTCACACCCGTGAGAACCCCTTCCCTTCCAGCCCCTTAGGCAGCCCTCTGCTGCTGACTCACTCCTACTCTCCCCCAGGACTCCAGACCCACTCACTTCCAACCACAGCTTTAGTGGCCCTGGGACCCCTGCCCAGGCACCTTGTACTGGGAATCAGAGGACCCAAGTTCAACCCTGGTTGAACTTCAGTCCCAGAGTCAAGAGGCAATTCTCTAGGCCCCAGTTGCTCCCAGCTCTAGAATGGGGAGCTGTTCTGAGACTGCAGAGATGATACTTGTGAAGGCTCTGTGCGAACTCCCATGGGGGGGGGTGGTCCTGAATTTTTGACTTCCTTCTTAGTCCTTAGCTTCTACCACCTGCGAGCTGGACAGGAGCACTTCCCAAAGTCATGCCAGACACCAAGAGCCCCACATTTAGTTCTGCGGTTCTCATGGACCCCTGCTTTCTCCTGCCCTCTTGGCCTACTATGGGAAGGGTCCTGGAGCTGGGGAAGCCTCCCAAAGCTGGGACTGGATTCCATTCTTCACCTACACAGGTAGGTATTATGTGAGGGTCCTTGTTACAGAGGAGAAGGAATGAGGACTCTCAGAGTCAGGAAAACAGCGTGTGGTCCCAGTTTGACCCTTTGGGCACATCAGCTTCATTTTGCTCCTCAGTCTTCCCCTCTGCACAATGGGAGTGTGTGTGTGGGGCTCCTACCCTGCCTGGGTCCCAGGGCTGTTATGATAAAATGAGGCCCCACGTGGCCTAGTCCCTTTCTGCCCCTACCTACCGCATGCATAAGCTCGTAGTTTATCCTGCCTCAGAGACCCCCAGCCCTGTCCCCAGCATATTCACATGCCTTGGGGCCTCCAGCCTCAGATGACCTGCCAGCAGCTCTCTGGTTACAGGGAACAGAAAGACACTTCCTTTGGGTCAGGAATGGTTCTGCCTGAGTGGGCTGACAAGCTGGAGGGGAGGGCACCACAGTTCTTTCATCTGTCCTTTCTGGGTTTAGTTTCTTCTCTGAGAGTGTCAGGACACTGGGATGGTGGTGGTGATGGAAGGGGTAAGGGGCAAGGTTTGGGGAGGAGTGAAGAGAATTTCCTAGCCAGGGCTAGGATGTGAGCAACATTCTTGGCCAAGTCCTTTTCTCTCTCTCCTAAACCTCACCTTCTCTGTATCTGGCACCCCATTTCCCCCCCTGCTCCCAGCTACTTCTCTCTTGGGGGTAGTCAGTGAAATGGAGCATGCTAGAGAGCAGGTCTGAAGGGTGTGGGTGTGTGAGGAAAAAGAGACCATTTCACTTGAGTTTCCTGGCTTTCTTACCCAACACGCACATACACACTCACACAGGCAGTGAGCCTGGCCGGCAGTGAGAGGGCAGAGCTAGAATGGGAGAGGGACCTCAGAGCTAGTGGCAGAGGTGGAGAGAGAAACTGAATTGACAGGGCAGGGCAGGGGGAGGTGGAAGCTAGGCAGGCAAGGGCACCTGCCCATCCCTCCCTCAGGGGCACAGGCCACTGGTGGGGGCAAAGAGGCGCAAGGCAGTGTTGACTCCGCCTGTAGGCTGGTGGGGATGAGAAAAGAAAAGGTCCTGAGTTTATTTCCAAGACTAAAGAAGACGCAAATTCTGTCACCGGAAAGACTGTTCCACTTGCTTTTTTTCCCTAATAGTCTTCTATTGAGCGCCTCTTGAAGGCCAGGTGCTGCGAGACAGTAAAAGACCAGGTCCTTCCTCACGTTCTTGGGGATGGAGGTGAGGAGGAGGGGCAAGACTTCAAAGCATATGGTGGAGGTTTGAACGTGTTATGGGAACTCCTAGGAAGGAAAGGAAAGCGGGAGAAGGCTGAGCGGAGACGACATTTGAGCCAGCCTGGAAGGTGGAAAAAGGGGCTTTAGTGTGGTCCTCCCCCCAGGTTGGCGGCTGGAGCTCAGCCCGGGCGGGTCCGCTCCTTTCCCGGCTCCGATCCCCTTTCAGCCCATTCATCCTTGCCCGGGCCGGGGGTGGGCGGGCAGACAATCAGACACTGTTTTATCACAGGCATCGGCTGCAACCTCCCGCCTGGCGCCCGCAACGCGCGGCCGCCGAGGGAATGAGTCCCTGGCGACTCCCTGGGAACGTAAGCGTGCGGACCTCTCACGCCCAAGCAGGCAGTCGGGCCGGAAGGCTAGCAGCCTGCGCTCCATCAGACGCAGAAAGCACGCCCTCCGGGCGGGACCAGCTTTCCCCGTAGCCCCGCCCCGGCTCCCGCCCCCAGTGTTCCCCGGCCTCTGGCCGCGCACGGTCCTCCGGGAATTGGACCAACAGAGGCCGTGACCTGCATACTACAACTCCCAGAAGGCTGCGCGACCAGGCCGCCTAGGGATTGCCGCAGAAGGCCGGGGGTGGGCCTCCAGCCGAACGGCCTTCCAACCCCCGAGCGGACGTGGCGTACGGCGCTGCCGGAAGTTCCGGGAAGCTGGCCCTGCGACTGGCCCGAGCTTCCGGGTTGGTCGCGCGCCTTCCTGCGACTAAGATGGCGACCGAGCATCCTGAGCCTCCCAAAGGAGAGTTGCAGCTGCCGCCGCCGCCGCCTCCTGGGCACTATGGCGCCTGGGCTGCCCAGGAGCTTCAGGCCAAATTGGCAGAGATCGGAGCTCCGATCCAGGGTGAGAAGCACGGGAGGTCAAGAGCAGGCAGCGTAGGCCTGCGGGGAAGCGGAGCCGGTTACCCCGGAGACCCGGGGGTGGGGGGCGGAGGCGGGCCGCTGGGGCCTGACCAGGGCCGCTTGTTCTGCACGGCCTGCCCTACCCCATTGATCCTGTCCTTTGCCCAGCAGGGAGTCGCGAGGAGCTGGTGGAGCGGCTCCAGACCTACACCCGCCAGGTAAGTGTTGGCAGCGGGACATCAGGATAGATCGAACTTCTGGAGGAGGCCTTCATGACCCCTCGCGACGCGGTCTTCGTTCTTTATGTACCTCAGCATAGCAAGTGGGGGCTTGCTCTTTTTGCCGGTTTTTGCTTTTACTTATTCTGTTGTAATCGCTTCTATGCGTATTGGTCCTCTCCGGTGCCTAACCCGAGCTGTGGCAGACAGGCACTGGGTAAATTTTGTTGAATGGATGGGAATGAAGGGCGTTTAATGGAACAGCTCCTCTTGGACTGACCTAGAGTCCTTTCTCTTTTGCAGACTGGCATCGTGCTGAATCGGCCCGTTCTGAGAGGTGAAGATGGGGACAAAGCTGCCCCTCCTCCCATGTCAGCACAGGTAAGGAGGTGGTTCCATGTTATAAGATCTCTTCTGCTCAGGGTAGCCCCTTCTCTCACATGCAGCGTACTGGGGATGCAACTAGCAGGTTGGGCAGGGGCGTACTACGATGACAGAATGGGAGCTCTTCAGTTCCCCCATGGTCCTGATCTTGCCCCTTTCCCAATGTTTGCTCCTCCAAATTCTGTCACTTAAGATTCAGTTTAATATTTGGAAGACTGACTTGATTCTTTGCCAGCTGGAAGTAATCACCATCTTCTTTGCCCTTCCAGGGCACAGTTCCCATGTATTCAGTGAGACCTTAGAGCTCACACCCTGATTTTTTATTTTTATTTTTTTAGATTTTTTAGTATTTTTTATTTTTTTCCTTTTTCTCCCCAAAGCCCCTCGGTACATAGTTGTATATTCTTAGTTGTGGGTCCTTCTAGTTGTGGCACGTGGGACGCCACCTCAGTGTGGCTCGATGAACGGTGCCATGTCCGTGCCCAGGATTTGAACCGAGGCAACACTGCGCCGCCTGCAGCAGAGCGCACGAACTTAACCACTCGGCCACGGGGCCGGCCCCTCACGCCCTGCTTTGATTTCATACTTTCTACATTTACTGAGTCATTGGGGCACATTGGCTCCTGTTTAAGTCCTCTCCACTTCCATGTCCTTTCTGATCCAGGATTTGACTCTTTTTCTCTAGAGCAGTGGCTCTGACCTGGGGTCCCTTGACTTCTGTGTGGGGGATGAGGAGTCTGTAGATGGTTTTTAGAGGTGTCCGTGAATCTCCTGAAATTGTATGCAAAGTCTGCGTTCATGTTTTTCTGGAGAGAGAGCTTTCATTGGTTGGTGTCCTAAAGTTAACATCCTCTTTTCTTGATATGGTTATAGAGTATTCTTTTTTTGAGTGCAAGAACTGTGTGTCATTTGACTTTGAAGTCCAGCACCTGGCTCATAGTAGATCCCTAGCAAATGTCTGCAGTAGATAAATACTTCGTAGTTTATGGTCCTATTTTTTTCCACAGCTCTCTGGGATTCCCATGCCACCACCACCTATGGGACTCCCTCCTCTGCAACCTCCTCCACCACCCCCACCACCTCCACCAGGCCTTGGCCTTGGCTTTCCTATGGCAGTTGGACCCCGCCCACCAAACTTGGGGCCCCCGCCTCCACTCCGGGTGGGTGAGCCTGTGGCACTGTCAGAGGAGGAGCGGCTAAAGCTGGCGCAGCAGCAGGCAGCCTTGCTGATGCAGCAAGAGGAGCGTGCCAAGCAGGTAGGCTAGGTGGCAGTCTGTGCCTGGGTCTCATCAGGGTCCTGAAGGGGGAGTAGAGCCTCAGAGAGAGCTGGATTGTGGAGCCAAACCTTCTGGCAAGGTCTGGACCAAAGACTGGATCTTAGGCCCTAGGCTGGAAGAGGACCCCAGAAAGCAGAGTTGTGGCAGACTGCCCTGAGGGGTATTGGTGCTGGTATGAGCTTGTTTTCTTTTTTAAGCAGGGGGATCATTCACTGAAGGAACACGAGCTCTTGGAGCAGCAGAAGCGGGTAATGCCCCTCATCCTAACCTTTTGACCCCACGGTCCAGTCTGTTGACTGTCACTTCTAGTGCTTGGTGTCCAAAACAAGGTGCACCATTCAAGTTTTCTGTGGAGGTTACCTCATTCTCAACTAAGTTCCAGTATCTCCTAAATAATTCTCTCTTTCCTGTAGCCCAGGGGTTGGTAAACTATGGACTGTGGCTTGTTTTTTATGTCCTGTGAGCTAAGAATGGTTTTTATGTTTTTATTTTTATTTATTTTTTTGAGGAAGATTAGCCCTGAGCTAACATCTGCTGTCAATCCTCCTCTTTTTGCTGAGGAAGACTGGCCCTAAGCTAACATCCGTGCCCATCTTCCTCTACTTTATATGTGGGACGCCTGCCACAGCATGGCCCGCCAGGTGGTGCCATGTCCACATCCAGGATCCGAACTGGCGAACCCTGGGCCGCCAAAGCGGAACGTGCAAACTTAACCACTGTGCCACTGGGCCAGCCCCATGTTTTTTATGTTTTTAAAGGATTGTTAAAAAATGAAAACAAAACCAAAATATACAACAGAGTTGGTGCAATAGCTCCTGAAGCCTAAAATATTTATTGTCTGGCCCATTACAGAAAAAAGTTTGCTGACCCCTACTAGTCTTACATGTTACCATTTTAGTTATCTTGGAGAGGACTCGGGGCTAATTTAATCATTTGAATCAGATTTAGACTAAGTGTGATAGATATAAGATAGGGAATGATCCATAAGACATGCAGGCCCAGAGGTGCATTGTATGGGTTGTTACCCAGTGGGTACTCAGGAGTATTAGAAAATAAGCATTAGCAGCAGCAGGCATGGAAATGTTTATGAAGTACTGTCTTTGCTCAGGTGGTGCTAGATCTTGAGGGGTACATATCAGAAAAGAATTCATTGTTCCTTAGAAATAACTTTATCTCTTGGGGAAGAAAACTCTTGTTAAAAAATAAAAGGCAGTGTTTGGCTAAATATTAAATTCTCTGCTAGAAACTAGCAGTTTCCCAGGGTTTTTCTTGGTGTTACTTCTGGGGGTTTTCCTTTGTGATTAAGAGGGCTCCTCCATTTGGATCAGTAGCCTGGAAGTGTGGGGGTGTCAGAGACATCAGAACTCGAGTGGTACCTGATTCTTCTTGGGCCTGTTACCGGGTTGAAAGAATGCATTGGCCAGGGGCTGCCTGCCAAACGGATTTCCAAGCCTTGTCTCCACTCCCACTTCCCTCGTGTAGGCAGCTGTGTTGTTGGAGCAGGAGCGGCAGCAGCAGGAGATTGCCAAGATGGGCACCCCAGTCCCTCGGCCCCCACAAGACTTGGGCCAGATTGGTGTTCGCACTCCCCTGGGTCCTCGAGGTAAGACCCTGAAAATGGAAGGGAAAGGCAAGGAAGGTGATTAAAAGTTTTGGTATTTAAGTATACATCACAGAAAAAATACATGTATCGTAAGTTTGCAGTTCAATGAAGTTTCATAAAGTGAACACATCCATACAACCAGCACCCTGACCAAGAAGAAAAACATTGCCAGCACCCCAAGAGACCTCCCAGGCTCCCTTCTAGCCACCCCTCCCCCGAAGGGTAACCGTCACCCTGACTTTTAGCAAGGAAGATACTTCTTATTTTTTAAAATTTTTATTTATTTAAAAAAGATTTTTTTTTAAAGATTGGCACCTGCACTAACATCTGTTACCAATCCTTTTTTTTTTCTTCTCCGCAAAGCACCCCCCAGTACACAGTTGTATATTCCAGTTGTGAGTGCCTCTGGGTGTGCTATATGGCACGCTGCCTCAACATGACCTGGTGAGCAGTGCCATGTCCGTGTCCAGGATCCGAACCGGCAAAACCCTGGGCTGCTGAAGTGGAGCGTGTGAACTTAACCACTCGGCCATGGGGCCGGCCCCAGGAAGATACTTTTTAGAATGAATCTTTTGTCTCTTCTGACATTGGATTTCTTTCTCCTCTCAGTTGCTGCCCCGGTGGGCCCCACCCCAACTGTTTTGCCCATGGGAGCCCCGGTTCCCCGCCCTCGTGGTCCCCCACCGCCCCCTGGAGATGAGAACAGAGAGGTGAGACTGGTGATTTCTTCCTAGGGACTGGAGGGTGTGGTTTAGAAGGGGACTATTTCTGGACTTTTAGAAAATCCAGCGAAGAGAAATCTATTAGAGAAGGATTCTGAGAGAAGATGGGAGGGCTTCTGGGGAGAGTGGGGCAGCCATACTTAGTTCCCACATAATTAGGTAGGGCAGGAAGTAGGGCCTGGAGACATTTCTGGGGCATGGTTCTGGGGTTCCCTCTGAGGCCTGCTGAGGGATCAATGAGTCCAGTTGGTGTTGTCTGCTGTCTGCTGTTTATGTCATCTGGCCTGCAGCCTTTCTAGTACAAGAGGTAGGAGTTGGAGGAAAGAGGGCACTGAGCGCACCCCCTCTGCCTCTGTTGTCTCTGGCAGATGGACGACCCCTCTGTGGGCCCCAAGATCCCCCAGGCTTTGGAAAAGATCCTGCAGCTGAAGGAGAGCCGCCAGGAAGAGATGAACTCTCAGCAGGGTGAGTGTATCCTCGTGTCCCGAGGGCTGCAGGGACAGAACCTGGAGAGGCTGAGGCCGGGTCTGCGTTCCTCCTCCCTTCCCGAGGAGGGTTTCAGAGAGAAACCGGCTCTTGCTAAACGGGAGTTACTGTGAGCGAGTGGTAGGGCACTGAGTGGCGGGAGGAGACTGATGGCTACCTTCTTCCCTTACAGAGGAAGAAGAAATGGAAACAGATGCTCGCTCCTCCCTGGGCCAGTCAGCATCAGAGACTGAGGAGGACACAGTGTCCGTATCCAAAAAAGAGGTATGGGATGGAGCTGGGTCTGGAAGGAATTGCAGGAGATGGGGTTTGGGCTCTAAAATAACTCCCATTCTTAGTGTTCCAGAACTAGTAGCAGCTGTTTTGTGCCACTTCCTGTCCTAAGCATCTTGTAGATATCTTTCATTCAATTGCCAGTAAATCCCTTAGAGTTCTGAGTACTATGCATGCCTGCATTTTACAGCTGAAAGAGCTAAGGTTCTGAGAGGTGCAGTAGTTAACCCAGAGGCACACAGCTTGAGAGGGGCAGAACTTCGGAATCTGACTTCAAGGCCTGTTTTCTCAGCCACTTGGGGAAATTGGGTGAAGAGATTAGGGGTTGGGGGCGGGCATGGTGCTTGGATGCTCTAAGCTAGTTGGTTTGCCTTGTTTTGACAGAAAAACCGGAAGCGTCGGAACCGGAAGAAGAAGAAAAAGCCCCAGCGGGTGCGGGGAGCATCATCTGAGAGCTCTGGGGACCGAGAGAAAGAGTCAGCCCGACCCCGTGGCTCTGACTCCCCAGCGGCTGATGTTGAAATTGAATATGTGACTGAAGAACCTGAAATTTATGAGCCCAACTTCATTTTCTTCAAGAGGATTTTTGAGGCTTTCAAGGTACAAGGAGCAGCATGCTCTGAAGGGGCAGAGCTGAGCAGGGAAGGGGCAGGAACGGGGAAGGAGCGAGGTAAGAGGGGCATCTTTCCTGTGCCGGGTTCAGGAGCTAGGGAGGGGCCCAGTGTGGGGGTCTCCACGTTGTCTGCCTCCTCAGCTCACCGATGACGTGAAGAAGGAGAAAGAGAAGGAGCCAGAGAAACTCGACAAACTGGAGAACTCTGCAGCCCCCAAGAAGAAGGGCTTTGAAGAGGAGCACAAGGACAGTGATGATGACAGCAGTGATGATGAACAAGTGAGGCCCACCCCCTCCTGTCGGGGAGACACGGACTCTGGGGACAGGTGGCTGAGATGCATCCAATGAGGGACCGTGGTGAACTCTTGCAGGAGAGAGTCCCTTTGGTGGCTGAAGTTTTGGGGTGAGCTTGGCAGGCTGATTCACACCTAAGAGTCCTGCTCGAAAGAGATGATTGTTCTGTTCTAGGAAAAGAAGCCAGAAGCCCCCAAGCTGTCCAAGAAGAAGCTGCGCCGAATGAATCGCTTCACTGTGGCTGAACTCAAGCAGGTGAGACCTGAGATGCTCCAGCAGGCCCTGGAGCCTGGGAGACCCCACGAGGAGCTCCTCGAACACCGCAGTGGGGTTTTGCTTTGTGGGGGAGAGCTTTGAAGGAGGCCTGGGTGACTTAGGGTCCTTTGAGGAGGAGAAGGGTAAAGCTTTAGACCTGAGTGGTTGGGGCTTTCTAGAGGTGTGTTGCTGTGTTTTCCAGCTCGTAGCTCGGCCTGATGTTGTGGAGATGCACGATGTGACAGCACAGGACCCCAAGCTCTTGGTTCACCTCAAGGCCACTCGGAATTCGGTGCCTGTGCCACGCCACTGGTGTTTTAAGCGCAAGTACCTGCAGGGCAAACGAGGCATTGAGAAGCCCCCCTTCGAGCTGCCAGACTTCATCAAACGCACAGGCATCCAGGAGATGCGGGAGGCCCTGCAGGAGAAGGTGAGGGCCTGGCTGGGGCTCACTTCTGCCCTGGGGGATCCACGTCCTTAATAGCAGCCTGCTTCCGAATCGGGATCCGGTTCCCAGAACCCACCCACTCGTTAACTGTCTTATTATCCATTCTGCAGTTTGGAACTAGTCAGCAGTGCATGTGACACGGGGTGGGAAGGACATCAACACAAGAAAGGCAGCCCTCACTCTATGATCAGAGCTAGTGCTCCTGCCCCACAGAGGCCGAGACTTCTGGTTCGGAGTGGCTCCGTTTTCCCCTTGTCTCCTCCTCCCCTCTGCCTGCACTTTCCCAGCTCTCTTTGATCTGCACACGGTGACTCCTTTCCCTGCAGGATGCTTTTGGCTGTGTGTGTAGTTCTCTGCCCCCAAAATGAGCCTGGTGCACTTTGTGGCTAGAGCTTCATGGTGGTTGTGTAACTTCTTAAATTTAGAATTTTCAGTTAAATACTTTGAGTAGGTAACACTCGCGCGTACTGCAAAAATTCAGGAGGGACAGAAGTACATGGTGAGAACTCTGCCTCCCAGTTAGACTCCTGTCACCCAGTTCTCTCCAGAGGCAACTAATGAGAGCAGTCTCTTGATCAGATGGCTTAAAAAATATTTTTTGATGCGCATAGCTGAGGATGATACACCTGTTTTGTTCAACGTGGATTATGTAACTTTGAGGGGTTTGAGCAGGAAGGATTTGGGTGACTTTCGGAATGAGATAAACGAGGTTTCATTTAATCTCTTTTGGGAATGGGGAGCCAGATGTATTCAGAGTCACATTTGGTGACTGCCTTTTCTGGTGTGTCTTCTTCCCCTCTCCAGGAAGAACAGAAGACCATGAAATCAAAAATGCGAGAAAAGGTTCGGCCCAAGATGGGGAAGATCGACATTGACTACCAGAAGCTGCACGACGCCTTCTTCAAGTGGCAGACCAAGCCAAAGCTGACCATCCACGGGGACCTGTACTACGAGGTCCGGGAGGGGCCTGGGAGGCCCTGCTGGGCTTTGGGTCGTGGCTGCGTGACTCGTGGTTGGCAGGGCTTCCAAAGCTGGCACAGCAGCCAGTCCCCTCAGCCTCAGAGTGTCCATTAATTCCCATGGACGGGATGGAATTTGGATCTTAAAATGAGGCGGTTTCCTGGAGGAGAGATGCAGACCATGTCTTCGAAGTGATGATTATTTATGGTGGGCAGTTTAGGGACAGGGGGCCAGGTGGCAGATGCTTTTAGGAAACAGTTAATATTGGAGGTGGGAGAAAAGTTATTTTTTTTCGGATCCTTGAAATATCAATCACCATGATATCGTGGAGTTTTGAGGTGAAAGGACCTCGGAGATCACCCTGTCAGACGCCCTCGTTTTACAGAGCAGAAGCAGGTCCTGAATTTGGCTGTGTCCTCACAGGGGTTAATGACAGCACCGGGAATCTTGCTGTCCCCCTCCTTCCTGGCCTTTGTTCCTTTCCCTGCTTAGCCAGGGAGAGAAGTGAGGAGACTCTCAGTGGGAAGTAGGCAGCCTCAGCGGGATTTTCTATCTGATGTGGACGGGGACTTCTGTCTTTGTTCTCCTGTCCTCTCCCCATTGAGCTCCCAGCGTGTGTCTGGCATCCACAACGCAGCGGGCTCTGCTTTTTCCTCAGGGGAAGGAGTTTGAGACACGACTGAAGGAGAAGAAGCCAGGAGATCTGTCTGATGAGCTAAGGATTTCCTTGGGGATGCCAGTAGGACCAGTGAGTGCCGGCTACCTGACTGGGGAAGCAGAGGGAGACAAAGGGAGAGGGTTGGGCGGATGCTATCTTCTCATTTTCCTGCAGAATGCCCACAAGGTCCCTCCCCCGTGGCTGATTGCCATGCAGCGATATGGGCCACCCCCGTCGTACCCCAACCTGAAAATCCCCGGGCTGAACTCGCCCATCCCCGAGGTGAGCACCGTCTTTTTCATTCTTAGCTGCCTCTGCCTTTTAACTAGAGGATGATTTGATTTTTTCCCCCTTCTCTCGCTTGTCTCGTTTCTCTCATTTCCCTTTCTCTCATCTCATGTGTGTCTTTTTTTTTTTTTAGAAAAAGTAATGGTTTTTGTTTTAAAAAAAACCTGACATGCTCATCATAAAACAATCCATCAGAATTGACAAATACAAAGATGAAAATAAATCACCCACAGTTTCACCACTTAGAAATAACCAAATTTAACATTTGGTGAATGTGTTTCCAGGTAGTTCTCCGATATATATGAGTGGACAGATAGAAATAATTTTATCTCAGGAATGGCATCAAACTAATTTTTAGATTAAAAAACATTAAATTTAGGGGCCGGCCCTGTGGCCGAGTGGTTAAATTCGCGCGCTCTGCTTCTGTGGCCCAGGGTTTCGCCAGTTCAAATCCTGGGCACGGACATGGCACCGTTTGTCAAGCCATGCTGGGGTGGCATCCCACGTGTCACAACTAGAAGGACCCACATCCAAAAATATGCAACTGTGTATGAGGGGAGGGGCTTTGGGAGAAAAAGGAAAAATAAAATCTTAAAATAAAAAAGCGTTAAATTTTAAAAAGTTAACAGACAACAAAGTCATTAAAGTGAAAAAGAAGTGATTGTTAAATTTCAGATAAAAATTTCTGTCCGTTAGGAGAAACAGATTCTAAAAGCTTTCCAGAGTTAGGAAAAATCAGTAAGCAATTGGGGTCATGTTCTTCAAAACACACAGTTCAGTTGCAGATGGCACAGACGTCTACCTCGAAGGCTGAGGTTATTAGCATACTTTCTGCCTCCCACCTCCCCATCCCATTGCCTCCAGATTTTTGTTGCTTACTACTTTTGCCTTGTAATGCTTCATAACGTTTAATTCCTCTCTGAAATCTGTCCAGAGTGCCCAGGTGTTAGTTTTGTACTTGGGAGCGTGACTTTTCTCCAGGACTCCGCTGTTTGTGTTGGAGCTCACCTGTGGAACTGACCTGGCATTCCCTCTCTTGCAGAGCTGTTCCTTTGGGTACCATGCTGGTGGCTGGGGCAAACCCCCAGTAGATGAGACCGGGAAACCACTCTATGGGGATGTGTTTGGAACCAATGCTGCCGAATTTCAGGTATGGGCGTGGCTGGCAAGCTTGGTCTTAGTTAAGGTCATGAAGCTTAAGATGGTTGGTTTATAGCGTCATTATCAGGGAGCTGGGTGTTGTGAAGTTTCGAAGTCTGAAAAAGAGCATGCATTTTCCTGAGATGTGATCCAAGCTCCCCACTAGAATCTGAGCTCTCTGTGGGCAGAGATTATTGTTTGTCTGTTTACGCTTACATCCCTTCAGCTTACAATAGCTTCAGTAGATGCTTAGTAAACGTTTGTTGAATGAATGAGTGATCTCTTTCAGACCAAGACGGAGGAAGAAGAGATTGATCGGACCCCTTGGGGGGAGCTGGAGCCATCTGATGAAGAGTCTTCCGAAGAAGAGGAAGAGGAGGAAAGTGATGAAGACAAACCAGATGAGACAGGCTTTATTACCCCTGCAGACAGGTGGGGGAAGCAGAGTCGGCCTCTCTGAAGTGGTCTGTTTGTCTTTGGGGGCCTTCTCTTTACCCCAGAGCTTGTTCCTCTCTTCACAGTGGCCTCATCACTCCTGGAGGGTTCTCGTCAGTGCCAGCTGGAATGGAGACCCCTGAACTCATTGAGCTGAGGAAGAAGAAGATTGAGGAGGCGATGGACGGGTGAGGGAACCAGGCAGGGCTGAGAGGGAAGGCCTTTCTCTTCCCTTTAGCCTCTAGGTTGGCTGGCTGACTTTTGTCATCTGCCTGCCCCTTTTAACAATTACTGAGCACCAGCCGTGGGCCAGGCACTGCTCTAAGCAGTGAAGAAGACAGGCGAGGCAAACATTTCCTCAGAGAACAAGGTAATTTCAGATGTGGATAAGACAGTGAAGCAAAGGCAAGTGGGTAATGGGGTGTAGAGGGGTTTGCGTGGCAAGGAGGCCTTTGGGAAGGCCTCACCTAGGAGGAGGTGTTTGAGCTGAGAGCTGAATGTCAGGAACGAGCCAGCCACAGGATGATCGGGGCAGAAGGAACTTTAAGTGCAAGCAGTGCACGGGCCCTGAGGCCGGCGGGGGCTTGCATAGTTGTGCATTTTGAAGCTCCCTTGTTAGGTATGTAAACCTGTAGGATTGGTAAGTCTTCTTGATGAATTGACCCCCTTTTCACGAGATGATCTTCTCTTTGTCCATTCTGTTCTTTGTTCCCTTTTTCGTATTTTCCTATCTTTTGGATTAAATATTTTTTATGATTCCATTTTATCTCCTTTGTTCACTTATTACCTGTAAGGCTTTGCTTTGTTATTTTAGTGTTTATGATGTCCATCTTTGTCACAGTCTCCCTTCAAGTGACATTATACCAGTTTGGGATAGTATTAAAAACCTTACAGGCGTGTAGTTCTCTTCTCTCCTCCCAACTTGTGCGGTATCGTCATACATTTTACTTTTATATATGTTCTAAACCCTACACTATGGTTATTTGTTTAAATGGTCAATTATCTTATAGAGGGATTTAAATAATAAGAATCAGATATTAACCCAGGTAATTACCCTTTCCAGTGTTCTTTTGTTTCTTTGTGAATATCCAGGTTTCCATCTGGTATCATTTTCCTTCTGCTTGAAAAGCTTCCTTCCGCATTTCTTGTTGTGGGTCTGCTGGTCATGAATTCTTTTAGCTTTCGCAGTCTAAAAAGGTCTTCGTTTGTGATTGCTTTTTGAAAGATTTTTGCCACATACAGGATTCTAGGTTGACAGTGGTTTTTTCTTTCATTACTTTAAAGATGTTGCTCCAGTGTCGTCTTTGTTGCATTATTTCTGATGAGAAATCTTCTGTCTTCCTTCCTTTGTTCATACATAATGTGTCATTTTTCTCTGGCTGCTTTTAAGATTTTCTCTTTATTGCTGTTTGGAACAATTTGATTATATGTAGTGCAGTGTATTGGTGTAGGTTTTTTTCCTATTTCTTTGTTTGGGGCTTGTTAGGCATCTTGAATTTTGCATTTATAGTTTTTATTAATTTTGGAAAATTTTTCACCATTATTTCTCCACATATTTTTTCTGTTCCCTTCTCTTTCTCTCTCCTTTGGGAACTCCTATTATACACATATTAGATCTCTTGAAATTGTACTACTGCTCACTGATGCTCTGTTCATTTTTAAAATCACTATTCTCTGTATTTCATTTTAGAAAATTTCTATTCCTATGTCTTCAAGTTTGCTAATATTTTTTCTGCAATTTCTGATCTGACATTAATCTCATCCAGTGTAGTTTTCATCTCTAGCAGTGTGATTTGGGTCTTTTTATATCTTCTGTGTCTCTTATTTAACTTTCTGAACATATGGAATGCAGTGACAGTAGCATTTTAATGTACTTGCCTGCTAATGCTAACATCTGTGCCAGTTCTGGGTTGATTTAAATTGATTCATTATTTTCCTCATTAAGGGTTGTATTTTCCTGCTTCTTTGCATGCCTGGTAATTTTGGATTGGATGCCAGACTTGCTGAAATGTCCCTTGTTGGGTCCTGGACACGTCTGTGTTCCTGTGAATCTTCAGCTTTGCTCAGGGATACAGTTAAGGAACTTGGAAACAGTTTGATTCTTTGAGGTCTTGCTTTTCAGGTTCCTTAGGCAGCTCTGAAGCAGCGCGCAGTCCTCTCTGCTGCTGAGACCCAAGACCCTCTGTATGCCCTAGCCAGTGCCCAGGAGGGTTTTCAGTCTGGCTGGTGGGACTGGCACTATTTCCAGTCCTGAGTGAGCGGCAGGCACTGTTACCACTAATCTTTTCGGGTGGTCCTTTCTCTGAGCTTGGTGCTTTCCTCCTCACGTGCGGTACTCACCTGAGTACTCGAGGGTGACCCTCCGTAGGTCTCTTGAGTTCCTGAGTCTCTGTGCTGCCTTCACCTCTCCAGCACTCTGTCCTGGGATCTCCAGCCGCCTTGGTCTCCCTGCACTTTCAGCCTCTCCCTTCAACTCATGGAGTCCTCTGGGCTCTACGTGGTTCCCCTCCACCCCCTCGCTCAGTGGCCTGCGAGCTCTCTCAGTGCAGTAGGCTGGGCAGTTGAAGGACTCCATTTGCTGCCTGTCTCTCGGGAATCACTGTCCTTCGTTGCCTCATGTCTAGTGACTTGAAAACTACTGTCTGATATATTTTGCCCATTTTTTGGTTCTTTCAGGTGGGAGAGTAAATCTAGGCCCTCCTGCTCCTTGTCTGGAAGCAGGAGTCTCAAGTTTTGCGTATTCAAGGAAGAAAAAGAAGGATACTGTGGCTGAGTATAGTGAGCAGGGATTAGGTAAATGACCAGATTTTGAAGCCTTTAGGTCTTGGTAAGGAGTTTGGGTTTTATTTAAATGATGATCGAAAGCCTCAGTGGGTTTTGAGCAAAGGAGGGGCCGGATCTGAATTCTCCTTTAAGGCGTTTGCCTTGGCTGCTGTGTGAGAATAAACTGTCACTTCTTCCAGGGGGAGAGGTGGAGATGAAGCCCTGGTCTGGGTTGATATTGGTGGATTTGTTCTTGTGTTTCCAGTGGAGTGCTTGAAGTGGGTGGTGAGACTGGCTGTGGATGGCTCCCGCACCATTGCAAGGAAGGGCTAGGAGTTTGAGTTCTGTGTGTTAGAACTCCAGGCATGGCTTTGGGCTTTTTTCTCTCCTGCTAGCTTCTCCGTACCAAAGTTCTTCCGGAAACTTTCAGCCTCTGACTCTTAGCCCTTCCTTGCATGTGGGACTCTTGGTCTCTGATCCCCTAAACTTGATTCAGGGGACCCCCTTAACTCACTGTCTGTACTCCTTCCAGGCTATATTCCCTGGAATCAGCAACCCCTCCCCCCAACTCAGTTCTTTCTAGGGGTTTCCCTGACCTGCGGAAGTTTCTTGAGCATTGTTTTTCCCCTAAGTGTCTCAGAATCTCGCCAGGGAGCTGAGTGGAGGTGCTGCCCATGCTCCTTTTGCTTCCCCTCCGGAGACCCTTTCGGTCTTTGTTTTTGGGCTTGACCTCCTTGTCCTTTGCAGAAGCGAGACCCCTCAGCTGTTCACTGTGTTGCCAGAGAAGAGAACAGCCACTGTCGGGGGAGCCATGATGGGATCGACCCACATCTATGACATGTCCACGGTAAGCACTTGGAGGACACTGCTTTTGGGGGCTGGGAAAGGGGGCACATGGTAGGTCTTCTGAGCCTCTCTTTAGAGATGATAAGGCTCTGATCCCTTTGCCAGGTTATGAGCCGGAAGGGCCCAGCCCCCGAGCTGCAAGGTGTCGAAGTGGCCCTGGCACCTGAAGAGTTGGAGCTGGATCCCATGGCCATGACCCAGAAGTACGAAGAGCATGTGCGCGAGCAGCAGGCGCAAGTGGAGAAGGAAGACTTCAGTGACATGGTGGCTGAGCATGCTGCCAAACAGAAGGTAGGAGCTTACACGGGAACCCGTAGGGTGAGAGCCAGGGACCAAGGACTCCTTTTTCAGTGGAGTGGTGTCCTCTAGTGGTTAAGAGTCAGGGAGGAGGACTCAGTGCCTGCTGCCCTGAGCTTCCTTGGGGCTGGAAACCTTAGAAACTCTCCGGTGAGCTGCCCTCTTAAAGGATGATGAAACTGAGGCACAGGGAAGGGAAGGAGCTTTGCCAAGTCTGAAAATCTAGTTTCAGCACTTCTTCCACAGACCTCTGTGGCTGTCAGGCTGCCCACTCTTGTTTTGGGGATCAGTGAGTTGTTTAACCTGTTTTTCTCTCTCTCTTACAGCAAAAGAAACGGAAAGCTCAGCCCCAGGACAGCCGTGGAGGCAGCAAGAAATACAAGGAGTTCAAATTTTAGGTCCCCTCACACACCCAGCCCTCCTCCATTAGGCCCTTTGCCTGGACACCTGGGCTTCACACATGGGTCCCCAAGAGCCGACTCTGCCACAATTCGCAAAGGCTTCTCATTTCATGTTCTTATTTTAGACCTGTTTTGTAAATAAAGCTGTTTCCCAAGGAAAGAGATGAATATGTAACACTCCTGATCTTCCTTCCTTTCCTTTTAGTCTCCTCCTGCAAAAGGGCTAAAACAGCCTTTTTCTACAACTTCAGGGCTGCCCTAGTGACCAGGGCATGCACCTGCATCCCATGTTGCTGTTGAGACTGGTATGAAGCCAGCCAGGCTGAAACTGTGTGTTGTACCACTGCCGCCTTCCTAGGAAGGCTCTGGGAAGTGCCTCAAGGTCTGCTTTGACCTTACTACCGTTGTCCTTGGGGAGTAAAAATAGCCAGCTTAGCGCCCTGGCTGTGCTGAGGAAGTACAGTGGGCTTGGGAAGTAGGCCAGGTCAGGCCTTCCTAATAGACCAAAAGAGTCCAAGTCCTTACCTGGGAGAGAACACGGCTCAAAATCGAGATGGTCTTGAGTCCGTGTGAGCTCCTGGGTGGTTCAACCAACCAGTCTCCAGGTTTTGGTGTGTGTGTAGGGGGCTTGCTCTCCAGGTTCTGGTTCCCCATCCCAAGAAGTCTTCCTGGCAGGCTAGACTGCACTGAACCGCTGGGTCCAATAGGCATTTTGGGAGTGCTGGGGAGAGAAGTCACAAACTGCTGTTGTACCACCGGTGTTGGTGTAAGTGCACCAACTGGGATGGCGATGTGCGAAAGCTCCAAGATGGTTTCTGGAGGAGGGAATGTGGCAGTTGAGCTAGGCCTTGGAAGGAACAGAATTTTAGGAATTTAGTAAGTGATGAAGCAGAAAAAACATTCCAAGTGGAAGAAATTGAGGGCCAGGACAGGGGACGTGGGACTCTGTAATGGTTCTTTAGAGGAAGGGGGCGATAGGGACAGAAAAGGAGAAAGGTGGGTTCCAGATGGGCCAGGGCTTAGTTTTATAATTCCCCCCGTGCAAGGGCATTTTGGACTCTAGGTCCCTGAGTCTCTGCCCACACTGGAGAGAAGCAGGGGCGGGAACTTCACGGCCCGGGGGCGCCCTGGCTGTGGCTGCTGGCTCATCACCTCGGTTGCTGATCGTGGCGAAGAAACCCCGGGCGCACAGCGGGGGCCAGGGGGCGGTCGGGAAGCTCGCTTGGGCCCGCTGCGGGTTCTGCCTGGGCTCCGCAAACCCGAGGGGGCCGAGGCGCGCTCCCGCCGCGCTCCCTCCCGGCCGGGGCCGCGCCCCGGAAAAGCGGGATTTCCGCTGGCCCGGCTGCCGCCGCCGGCGAGAGAACGATGGGAGAGGGGAGGACAGAGCCAGCTGGCTGCCGCCCGCGCGCGGACTTGGGAAGAGTCCGGCCGAGCGCGCGCCGGCGGCGGACCCCTCCCCGAGGAGCGGCGGGCGCGCGCCCACAGGCGGCCGGGGCGCGAGCGCGAGCCGGGGCCCCGCCCCTCGGGGCTGGGTGGGGCGGGCGCGAGCCGGGGCTCCCCGCCCCCTCCCCGGACACGCCCACCCAGTGTCTCGGCGGCGCGAGCCGCAACAGGCAGCGGCGGGCGAGCGCGAGGACCGCGCGCCGGCAGGCCCCGCGCGTGCGTGCAGCCTCTCGCTCGCTCGCTCGCGCGCTCGGGCGGGCGGGCTGAGGAGACGAGCCGAGCCCCCGCCGCCGCCGCGGGAGAAGGCTGGGCGTCTGCTCGGCGTCGCGGCGATCCCCGCAGCCCCGCTCCCCCACCCCGGCCGGGCCATGGCGGAACGCGGAGGGGCGGGCGGTGGTCCCGGAGGCGCCGGGGGCGGCAGCGGCCAGCGGGGCTCCGGGGTCGCCCAGTCCCCGCAGCAGCCGCCGCCGTCGCAGCAGCCGGCGCCGCAGCAGCCGACGCCCCCCAAGCTGGCCCAGGCCACCTCGTCGTCCTCGTCCACCTCGGCGGCGGCCGCCTCCTCCTCGTCCTCGTCCACCTCCACCTCCATGGCCGTCGCGGTGGCCTCGGGCTCCGCGCCTCCCGGCGGCCCGGGGCCAGGCCGCACCCCCGCCCCCGTGCAGATGAACCTGTACGCCACCTGGGAGGTGGACCGGAGCTCGTCCAGCTGCGTGCCCAGGTGAGCGGGGGGGCGGCAGGGGACCGGGCCCTCGGGGCTGCCGGGCCGGGTCGGTGGTAGGCCCCCGTGTTCCCGAATTCCTCCCGGTCCCATCGTCCAAGGGGGCGCCCCCCACTTTAGGTCCCCCTCGCCCCAGCCGCCTGACTCCTGCCTGGCCTCCCAGGACTCCTCCTGCGGGGACCCCGCCCTCTCCTGCAGCCCCACCTTCTGCCTCCGGCCGGGACCACCCTCTTCCCCTCCCCGATCGGGGCCTCCTGGGCTCCCAGCCCTGGGCCTTCTCCGTTGATCTGACCGAATCCGGCCTTCCTGACGGTCAGTTTCCCCGCGTGAGTCACAGACTTTCCCTGCCTCGCCGGCGCCCGTGGGCTGTACATATGTTACATAGATGTGGTATAGATCGCTCTTGATATTGTTTCCCAATACACTCGGCATGTGCCAAACTCGGTTGTCACCTTCTGCCAGGTAAAGCCCGGATAGTAACCCTTGGGGCTGCTAGTTAGTCTTCCATACACATGTTCATTCGTACTTCAAATGACACGCGTTCTGTCCTGGTCTCCACGCTCTTGTAAAAGTCCTATTCAGTGTGGCTTCAGGAATATTTCTCATTCTCTCTTTCCTGCAGGGCTCCATAAAATTACTGCCTTGTTTCAAAATTCAGTCCATTCCTCTGTCTGTTGGAACCATCTGGGGACTTTCCTTCCATTGGTAAAATATGCCTGAGTTTGGCATATTTCCTGTTTCTGTATTGGTAAGACAGTCTTCCTCCAACTCTTAGGGGACGCTGTGCAGTTTCTTACAGTTCACCCTTTGAATAGACGCTGTGGAGCTGGTTTTACCCAGTAAGCCCAGAGAAGTGCCCGGAGGTGATCTTTTTGTCACCTCTAAACTGAATTGATTCTGTTGGCTTGGAGTCTTGGGCTCACTCCTTCCTCTGTTAGCCCAGCCTTGGGCAGAAGGATCTGTAAATCGGGGTTAGGGAGCATTGTCTGGTTCCACCTTCAACTCTATTTTTCTTTTTTCCTCTCTTCGCTTTGAATTATTTCGTGCATAGAAAGTTTTATGTATATATATCTCCTAGATAGGATATTAAAAGTGCCACGAGAAGTAGATTTGTATACTTGACTTAGCTTGAGAAATAGAGCGTTACCAGTTATGTCACAGCCTTCAGGATGCTCCTTCCTGACCACATCCCTTTCTTCCCCTTACAAAGGTAAACACTATTCTGAATTGTCTGTTTATCATTTCTCTTATCTTTTAAAAATAGCTTTACTACATATGTGCATCTCTAAACAATATTTTTTAGTTTGGGATTTTTTGAAGTTTATATAAATGCTATCATACTGTATGTATTCTGTGACCTATTTTAGTCTGTTTTTTTTAACTCAACATTAAGTTTGTGAGAATAATCAATGTTGTATGGTAGCTCTAGTTGCAATATTTTCACTAATGGATAGAATTTCATCATATGAATATATCATAATTCTCCTTTTCATGAGCTTTGGCTTGTTTCCTGGTTGTGAGCATGAACAGTAAATATTTTTGTCTGGGACTCCTGGTGCTCCTTGCAAGTTTCTTTAGGACGTCTTTATATGTAGAGGTGGAATTGCTGTTCACAGAGTATACATCTGGAACTTTTTTAGATAGTGCTTGATTGTTTTCCAGTAGGCCCTCTCTGCTCTCCATGTCTTTTGTGTTTCGGCATTCACTTCACTGACTTAGACTTTCTTTCTCTCTCTCCTTTCTTTAGGGTAATCAGGAGCCACGTTAGTTTGGTTTGGTTTGGCCAGCACCCTAGCACAACACCAGACTCGAGTAGGAGCCGAGTATGTGATGGCGTTGCTCTCTTGGTCCTAAGCAGGCCTCTCTTTCTCTTTCTATCTAGGCCCAGCTATAGCTGAAGGACTCCAGTCTCCCACTTTCAGACATAAAGCTCTGTGTCCCTTCCTGCATGGGCCAGTGTTAGTAAAGCGTGCTTGCCTGTCCTTCCTGCACATCCATCACTGCGTTGGACTGTTGACATTTGGACAGCTGCCCTCTCTAGCTTGTTAGATTGAAAAGGCATGAGCCTACTGGCAAGAAGCCACTGGGTAACAGAGGGGAATAAATTAAAATCACTGATTGCTGTTGATTTTTGGTCTGCCCCTATTGGTCACTGAAAAGTCCACATAATAAATTGTTAGCCCAAGAAACAGCCAGGCATCCTGATCAAATCAGGAATTATGCTTACTTGGCATGAGAGGCTTAGGCTGGCTGGTTGTTTTCATCCGCAGGGAGCATGCAGTTATGTCGTGTCTACTGACCAGTCCTTGAGATTGTCAGCTGTCCTGCTCTGACTTTGTTTTTCAGCCATCAACCTTGTACCTCCCAGCTCCTTGTGGAACACTTGTGTTCTTTGGAGCATGCTGTTTTATCTGCAGGATGGAAAATAACACCCTGTGGGGAGAAAATGGCCCGCTATTGGCCCTTCCAATTATTAGAGTCATCCGGTTGATTTGAGGTCTCCTTGGTGTTGTTCATGTTTAGACTATATTGGCAACGTGCACTCTGTATACAGCACTCTGTACATAGTCTAGAATTAACATTTTGTCTTGTGTAACTCAAATGAGACACAAACATATGACATATATGTACTTAAGAAATGTAAACCTTATTTTGAATCTAAGGTTAGAGATACTTAAAATGTCGTGGGATTCAGTCTTGTGAAAATGTGATCTTCTACCTAGTGCAGAGAATTGAAAGTTGCGTGATAGGAAAGTCACACTCCTTTTCTTGATTCCGATAGAAATATAATTGCTTTTGAAAAAAAAATCCTTTCCCTTTATTAGATATTTAAATATACATATTCTCAGGTATGTACTCTGCTCTTATTTAATATCTACTAAATTCCCTCAGAATCCGTAGTATTTTTTTTTTGAGGAAGATTAGCCATGCGCTAACATTTGCTGCCAATCCTCCTCTTTTTGCTGAGGAAGACTGGCCCTGAGCTAACATCCGTGCCCATCTTCCTCTACTTTATACGTGGGATGCCTACCACAGCATGGCTTGACAAGCAGTGCCATGTCCGCACGAGGGATCCGAACCAGTGAACCCCAGGCCACCAAAGCAGAACGTGGACACTTAACCACTGCGCCACTGGGTGACCCTGTAGTATTTTTTTTTAACTTTTTTTTTTTTGAAGATTGGCACCTGAGCTAACATCTGTTGCCAATCGTTTTTTTCTCCTCCCCAAAGCCCCCCAGTACATAGTTGTTTATTGTATCAGTGGATTCTTCTAGTTGTGGCATGTGGGACGCCACCTCAGCATGGCCTGATGAGTGGTGCCATGCCTGCATCCAGGATCTGAACCTGCAAAACCCTGGGCCACTGAAGCGGAGCACGAGAACTTAACCACTCGGCCATGGGGCGGGCCCCTTTTTAACTTTTTATAGATGAAGAGCATACCTATAATTGGCTTTAAGATAACTAAATTGTTCTAGTCATTGCCATTTTTACCAGCATTTTTTAAAAATAGAAAGATTAATACATATCCATGATTAGAAATTCAATCAGTACAGAGGGGTGAACATTGTAAAGGAAAAAAGCCCCAGTCTTATCTCTTTTCTTACTCCCCAGAGGTAATCACTGTCAAAGATGGTTGGCTTTTAAGAGTCTGTTACAAGCAGGTAGGTCTATTATAGTTCCTTTATGAAACTCACAGCTTTAGAAGTTGGCATTGTTTTTCCTCCATGCTCCGTGGCTTCCTCTTCTACGGTCCATGGATTGGATAGTGGTGTGGTGCCATTGTAGGTACCAGGTGGCACGTTGCTTGATGTTAAAGGAAGGGTTTTATAGTCTCATTATTGCTCCCTTGTCTTCGGTCTTTGTATGTGAAGTTTTCCTTCATGTTCTTTTCTCTTTCTGAGTTGCTTAAGTAGGAGAGGCAGAAAAATTATTAAATTTCGTAGGAGTGCAACATTTCCGCAGTGGCACAAAACTAATTATTAGGAGACAACATGTGCTCTGCTGTATCACTCACAAACTATGTCACATTTGTCTTTGAGTACAACGCACATTTGCATATCCTTGTCTGTATGTGAGCTTAGGGAAGGAACTCAGTGATATCAATCACATTTAAAAAAAAATGGGTACTGAAGTTAAGCCTTATTGGACTGAAGTGTTGGAGCCAAAGGAGGTGGCCATGGCTAGGTTGGCATGACACACCTGCAGTAGAAGTGTCGCTTTCATGAAAACACTTGGGGACAGTTGCCCCTCTAACCACAAAAGCACTAGACAGGCCAGGATCTGTTTCTCTGTGTTCTTATTGCCTGCTAGGGCGAACTCTCCCACACCTTAGTTTTTCATCCATTGACTGGGAATACTTTTACTTACTATCCATTCTAAGATGTGGGTGAAATAAATATAAAATAGGACCGTAGACCCACAGGAGAGAGTACTTCTTAAATGATAGATATAAAGTAAATGTAATTAATCAAATAAGAGAGACCTGGTGAAACTTCTGTTCTGTCCCTAGCATTAAAAGTCTTAAAGGGGCTGGCCCCGTGGCCGAGTGGTTAAGTTCTCTCACTCCGCTGCAGGCGGCCCAGAGTTTCGTTGGTTCGAATCCTGGGCGCGGACATGGCACTGCTCATCAAACCACGCTGAGGCAGCGTCCCACATGCCACAACTAGAAGGAACCACAACGAAGAATATACAACTATGTACTGGGGGGCTTTGGGGAGAAAAAGGAAAAAATAAAATCTTTAAAAAAAAAAGTCTTAAAAGCATATTTGTACCTTAAGAAACATTTGAATTTCACATTGTGAGTGTTGTAAGAGAATCTCCTCTCTATCGGGGTAATAGTATCTATCGTCCCTGTGGGAGCTCAGATTCCTTAAGTCAGAAGGAGAATGACTTTCACAGAGTCTGTTTCACATGTATTGATTTACAGATCTTTTGGCCACGTTAGTGGTTATGTGATTTCTTTTTAAACTGGTTTTCCAATTTCGTAGCTGAGCCAATAAGCTGCCGCTGTTACTGTTAGTGCGTGCCTCAGTGTGCATGAGGGAGGTGCAAGGCGGAAGATGTTTGGCCTTTGTCTTCTCACTGCCTCACCCCTGGAGGCTTGTTCTGTTTTGGCCTGGACTTGAAGGCTCGGTCGGTCCTCTGAAACTTGGAGTCGGCTTGGCTGGCATCAGTGGCGTCACGTTCTGGGAGTACTCCGGGAGTCCGGGGTAGTCATGGGGTGATTGACGGAGTTGCTCTTTTTCCAGCCTCAGTTTGGAGCGCTATTAAGGGCCGTTGAGAAAAGACAGAGTTTGAAGTTGGTGTTAGAACGTCTTTCAGAGGCCCATTGGGCTGCAGTTGAGCGAGGCGGTTTGGCTCTAGATTGGCAAGCCCTGGCGGAACCCTCCCTTCTCTAGGCCTATTTGGAGGAATAGCCAGCATGGCTTCTGAGGGCTGTAGAGAACCAAGATGTGTGCCCAGGCACCAACTCGAGCGTTTCCCTCTTACTGCTGTCCACAGGCAATCGTCTGGTTAGAAAGCCTGCTGGCCCTGTGTTCCCTTTTTACCTTGTTACAAACCAGAGAACGGCTGTAGTCCTAGCTCAGGGACCCACGGAGGCAGACCTGTACCTGGCTTCTACTTGGGTAGCACAGTAGAGAAGGCCAGTAAATGATGAACTATTGTTACTTAGCCTGTGTAATTTAGAAAACAGTTCCTTAAAACATCCATTTGACATTCAGTTATGCCTTAAGATCGTAAGCTGTTAGATATTTAAGGCTGTGCTGTCCAGGACAGTAGCCACTAGCCACATGTGGCTTTTTAAATTAAAATTAATTAAAATTGAATAAAATTAAAAATTCTCTTCGTTAGTTGCACTAGCCACATTTCTTGTCACACTGGTCACGTGTGGCTAGTGGCATCCATATTGGACAGGGCAGATCTAGAACATTTCCAGGACCACAGAAAGTTCTATTAGATAACACTGTTTTAGAGAGAAATTTGCCTAAGTATGGCATTTCTGGTATTAATATTTATGGTTTTCCTTATTCATTTAATTAAACTGAATACTTTGTCCTCTTCCAAATTATTTTTAAAATGCGGTTTTCTTCGCTATTTCAAAGCCCCATTAGTTTTCTTTTGTTAGCTTTTCCCTTTTAAACGTTGTTACCTTCTCTGTTCACTTCTTGCTGGGCAGAATTTGCTTCCTTGTGCCTCCCTCCCATTTGTTTCCTGCAGTTTGGGGTCTTAGTCAGTATCTATTTGGGAAACCATCTGGAGGCATTAACTTTAAAATGGTTTTTAGAGGCTGGCCCCGTGGCCGAGTGATTGAGTTCACGCGCTCCACTTTGGTGGCCCAGGGTTTCGCTAGTTCGGATCCTGGGCGCAGACAAGGCACCGCTCATCTAGCCATGCTGAGGCGGCATCCCACATGCCACAACTAGAAGGACCCACAACTAAAAATGCACAACTGTGTACCAGGGGGCTTTGGGGCGAAAAAGGAAAAATAAAATCTTTAAAACGGGTTTTAGATGGTAGGATTATGTATGATATTAATTTTTGTCTTTATTTTTTGATGCATTCTAAACTTTCTACAGTAAGCTTCTATTATAAAAAAAAGGCGAGTAAATGTTGTTTTAAAAATATATATTTAAAAATACATATTGACTCTACTCGATTGTACACCTCAAAGGAGGGACCTTTCTGAATTTTATATCATGATGAAGCTGTAAGAAAAGTACATATTGAATGGATCAAGACATGGGGGACTGAAGTGTCACTCCACTCACTTCTTTTCTTGGTTCTGGAATCGCTTGCTCATTTTTAATGGGAGCAAGGTGGTGAATGGAGAATGTTCTAGACCGCTGCTTTCCTCGTGGTGGGTGGATGGTGAGGCATAGGTGGTAATATAGTGTTGATAATGACACGTTCATTTATTTAATGTTTGTGTAGATTCTTTTAGAGTTTTTAAGATACACTAAAGGTCAGAATATCTGAGTTCAGTTCTAGCTTCACCAATCTTTCTCACCCTGAATACTGCTCTTCCTTTCTCTTTGGGAGTCATGATCCTTGTGAGCTCCCAAATAGACCTGTGTTTTGTTCATCCTCCCAGCAGTTTTAGTCCTTTTAGTTCTGTAAACACAGACACTAGGTACTAGCCATAGATTATTTTGGCAAAAAATTTTTAGAACTGTGATGTGCATCTTAGAAATTACACTGTAATTTTCTCTGTAGGTTTTTTTTAGTGACTGATACAGATATAGGTAGATATGAAAGGAGCGATGTTTTAAAACTTGATTCCTACTACAATGCGTGTTCTTCTCTTTGTAGAATGCATGACTCCTCCAAATGACAGTCTGCCTCTCAAAACCTTATTGTGAGCAAGAGTTCCCCAGGTAACATTTTGGGTATAATTGGCATATTAATTGTCCCGGAGGAAATTTAGACTGGTTATTGTGCTTAGATATAGGAAGGTGTTTTTTTCTTTACAGTTGTTCTCCAAAACATTGTGTGTGTGTGTGTGTGTGTGTGTGTCTGTCTGTCTCTGAGTCTCCTTTTGTTCCTCTTTTCCTAGGTGAGATAGAGATTCTTTGTAGCAGTTTTGTTATTTTTTTTTTAGTGGTTTAGAAAAGACAAAAGGTTTAGGACACCAGTTGTCATTTGTTTGATCCCCCCTTACTGACCTTTTCCTGCCTCTTGTTTAAAAATACCAAATGGCGTCAAGGTTCAGAGAGTAGCTTTTTCCTCCCGTTTCTCTGTTTTATGGTACCTGTCAAACACATTGCACTCTGCTGTTTGTAGTTCTGCCATCCTCTGCCACCCCAGTCTCCTCCCAGGAGGTAACCACTAGTAGCAATTCAGAGTGATAGTTTAAAAATGAAAATCAGATCGTGGTACTTCCCTCTTCATAGTCTTCCCAATGCATTCATTTAGCACATGCCTATAGTCCAGCTGGTATGTGCCACAAACAAAATCCTTGATCTCGTGAGGCATATATTCTAGTGGGTGAAGATTAGAGACACAACCAAATCACTTTTCATCATACTTAGGACAAAACACTTTTTATGACTTAGGAGGCGCTTCATGCGTGGTCCCTTCCCCTGTGCTCACTGGCTCTGGGCAGGCTGGGCCCAGGACGGTCACCTCTGCCTTCGGGCTATTGTACTTGCTGTTTCTTCTCCCTGGGATGCTCTGTCTCCGGATCATCGTGTGGCTGGCTCCTGGGTATCATTCAGGTCTCGGTTGACCTGCCACCTTGGAAAGCTGCCCTCACCTGCCGTAACTCCATCCTGGGAGTTTACAGATCTTCACAACTACTTATCATCATTTGAAATAATCCTGTTCATTTATGTGGTTACCATATAGGTGCTCAGTAAATACATTTGTCAAATGAACAGTGCCTGTTTATTTGTAATGTTTATTGAATGAAAATCTATTACACACACTTCTTTCATTCAACAAATATTTATTGAGTATTTCTATGTGCCAAGCACTGCCCGAGGTCCTGGGGAAACAGCAGCAAACAGATTGACGAAGTCCGTTCTCTCCTAGAGCATACATTCTGATGGAGGGAGACAGAGAATAAACAAATAATTAGATCTGTAATAAATAGTCAGGCAGTGAGTAGTGCCAGGAGGAAAAAGAGAGCAAAGTAGGGAATGGGAGTGTTGGAGGAAGCGCTGTTTTGGATAAAGGAGTCAGAGAAGGCCTCTGGGGAGGTGCCTTTGAGCTGATGCCTGAATGACTTGAACCTGACTAACTGAGCATTTGCTGCCTGCCACAGTAACCCTCAGAGGCAGGTACTGAGGTCCCTTTGCCAGAAAGGGAACTGGAGGCCTGGTGAAGTAAAGGCATTTTTACAAAACTACACAGTTTAGAGGTCGGTGGAGCTGGAATTTGTCTCATGACTCATGATTGTCTGACACCAGAGCTATTTCTCTGTTTAAACTTGGTGTCCCCAAGCCCTATCTGGTTCTCATAGTTGACAAGTAATATTTAGTGCTTTATACTTTGTCATGTTGGAATTACAGAATGCTGCTCTGTTACCAAATTATCAACCGTGAGAGGCTTCAAAGCATAGTGGCTCTGGGTGTCAGTTCTGGGGCCAGGATTTTAATCCTGACTCTATAGTTTAGTTTACTCTTTGAGTGACTTGGGCAAATCGTTTAACTTCTCTAATGCTTCGATTTTCTCATCTGTAAAATGGGCATAATAATTGTCCCTGCCCCTCGTTTGTTATAAGGATTAAATGAGATTAATACAAATTAATTGCTGATGTGGCACATAGAAAACACTTAAAAATAGCTATTGCTATTGCTATCTTTACCACCAGTCCAGTTTGTCTCTCTCCCCCCCACGCCCCTCCAAAAAGTGCATTCTCTGTAGAATCAGGGCACCTTTGTTGATACTCTGACTGCCTCCGTGAGACCATCACAGGGTCTTGGGCTCACTTTAGACACGGTTCCTGCCAAACCCCAAGCTTAATAGACTAGAAAGTCAAAGCACAGTAATTTCGGTTCTCTGAAGCCGTCGGCCGGGTTGGGATCCTGTTTCTACATCCTGCCGGCTTATATGAACGGAAGAGATGGTGCAGGCCCCGCCTGCAAACCACAACTTTGTTTTCAGCCAACTTGACGTGACAGCTTCCCTATTCTACCTGCTGACTTCTTTAGCTCTGCTTTGGCAGCCAGAAGAGCAACTAAACCGGTTTATAGCCAGCCATTTATCACCAATAAAAGCTGAGCGACTCCCAGGAAAATGAGGGTTTAAATGGAATTGATATTTTCCTCTTGCCTCCTTAAGCTTTCCTTTTTATTTCTCAAACTATGGAAAAACTATTCTACTTTTACAGGAGCAACCTGATAGTATATTTAAGGCTGATCACGAACATTGGATCTTTGTATATATGTTAATTTTCCCCTTTAATAAGCACCAAGAGTTTATTTTCCCATTTTGGTTAGAAATCTGCAAATATATTTACATGTTTCTGGTTCTTCCCTAAGAATATATAAAACACAGATTAACCTCTTCTCAAGTGCGGATCATCGTGGTGAGCGGGATTCTCATGGTGAGCATCAGGGAGTGGAGATTGGTACGTGGTGTGTAACTACTTTTAAACTCATGTGTTTACTTTTTTAGTTTTTGTCTTTGTTTCTCCCTCTTGCTGTCAATATACCTTATTTCTGCTTTCTTGCTTCTAATATATCATGGGCTGAAGAACCAGGTGATCAAATGTGTTAAGAATGAATGGGCCCTGAATATGAGGCTGAATAATGGGCGGTACGCTCTGAGAGCGTGAGATTCACAGCAGTGGTGTTTTAGGGGTGAGGAAGAAGCATTTTGCTCCCTTTCGGCCCGGGTTGTGCTCCAGAGAGGTGGGATTGCCGGTAAGTTTAGCATAGGGGTTTAATCTTCTAAAGTCTTAGGAAGTTGAAAACCCTATTGAGGATACAGTTAGAGATGCAAGTCACCTTTTGCATTTGGGTTGGAGTATTATGGATTAGTAAGGAGCCCTGTATCTGGTCCTTGGTTAAGTTTGTTTTGATTACCTCTGGGCAAGCCAGTTTTTTTCCTGATTTTTAAAAGTGAGGATACCTTTTTTTGCCTTGTTGATTTGTTATGAAGAGGAACAAAATGTTTGTGAAATGTTTGAGCATCAACATTCATAGAAATCACTACCTTCACATTGTTGGGTAATGTCAGTGAAACCACGAGTATGGTGGTGTAATGTCGGTGGACCTGCGCTAGCTAGCCCTGACGCGCATTCCTCACGGTTTCCTTTGTCTTCACCAGTAGGTTTCTGTTTGGCCCTTGCAGCTGATACCCAGTGGGATGTGACAGTGTAATCCATCTCAGTCTATTGTTTAAGAAATTGTCTCCTCATAATTAAAATGTGTGGAAAGTCATCTACGGCATTCTGTCATCTCTGCCCTGTTCCATTTTTGCTGTGGATGAAAATGAAGAAGCAACTCTGGAAACCGAGGTCCTCTGGGAACATAAAAAGTCTTGTGGCTATTAATGGATTTAATTGTATTTCCTCTCTGCCACCAAAATGTGCAGTAAATTGTTTACGCCCTTGCCTTTAATGGGAAGAATTGTTCATTAGCTATGTAATATCATTATCGCTTTGTTTTTATTACTTGTAGATAATCCTGTCCATCTTTCCTTTTTAGAAAAAATTTATAAAGAGCTCTAATATTATTAAACGTTGCCCATTGATCTTTTTGGTTGACTTTTCTCTTCATGGAGGAGAAGGAAAGTATCATCTCACTGGGGAAAAAAACATGGGCTGGAAATGGGACACGATCTCCTAAACTGAGATCTGGCGTAAGATTAGTTTGGTGTGCTTTGGACTCGGGCCAAGTGATACGTTTACTGTGTTCCAGGAGGGCTCGGTCCAGACGGCCTCACTGACGGGTGAATGCCAGGTGTCAGTGTGGTGAGGTTTCACCTTATTCGAATCCATTTAAGAGAACATTTGATAGAAAAATGACTGTTTGGGATGATGGCCCTATTTGGGTTTGGTTTTGTTTTGTTTGATGCTCGTTCAGGTATTTCCTCCTATTCTTATAATATCCCTGGAGGAAAAAAGTCAGCATGTTGCTATAATCTCTCTAAAACCATATGCCAAAAATACTTCGGCTTCAGAATTTGTTTTCTTGTTTGGCTTTACCTCACCGAGAAGAGAGCAGTCAATGAAACAGACAAAACGCAAGCTCTCCTGGAGGTTACCTTCAAGGGGCAGGGTGGGCAGCAGACAGTGAGCAAATGAGTGAGCAAATGACAGGGCATGTCCAGTGAGGAAAATTAAAGTAGGAAGAGGGGGATAAATGGGGCAGAGAGAGTCGCAGTCATAAATAAGGTGATCTAGAAGGCCTCAGAGAAGGGGAACAATCCTTGTGGAACGCACGTTTAGGCAAGCCGGTAGAAGGAACAGCAAGTGCCGGGGAACCTCCAGCAGGCCTGTGGGCTGGAGCCAAGTGAACGAGGTGAAGAGTAGTGGGAGAGCAAATCAGAGAAGTAAAGGGAGCAGATCTTGAGGCCAATGCGAGACTCTGGCTTTGACCTTGAGTGGGATGGGAAGCCATTGGGGTTTTGAGCCAGAGAAGCAGCATGGTAATGACCTCCATATATATGTGTATATATATATATATTTTATTTTTGAGGAAGATTAGCCCTGAGCTAACATCTGCTGCCAATCCTCCTCTTTTTGCTGAGGAAGACTGGCCCTGAGCTAACATCCGTGCCCATCTTCCTCTACTTTATACGTGGGATGTCTGCCACAGCATGGCTTGCCAAGCAGTGCCATGTCCGCACCCGGGATTGGAACCGGCAAACCCCGGGCTGCCAAAGCGGAATGTGCGCACTTAACCGCTGTGCCACCGGGCTGGCCCCCTGACCTTCATATTAAAATAACCACTGGCTGCTGTGTGTGGACTGGCCTGTGGAGGACAGGGGTGAGGCAGTCAGGAGTGTTGTGATGTTGTAGTGGGAGCTGGCGTTGCCTTGGACCCGGGTGGTAGAGGTGGAGGACGTGAGAAGTCATCAGATTCTGGGTATATTTTCAAGCCTAAAGGATTCACTTATGGATTGGATATGGGGAAGAACAGAAGAAAAGAATTCAAATATGACTTCAAAATTCCATTTAATTTCCTTGCATCAGTTTTCTGGTTTTTGCAAATAAATAAATTGTTATTGTCATCTCTTTATCTTAAGTGACATTATATGTGAACGAGATCTGTGTAACAGAGCTCTTCAAAGCTCTTGAGGAAGTTTGTTTCTACTTTTGCCATTTGTAATTAACTGGGAATAAATTTCCTTGGCAATTTCCTGGGTGATGGAATAATTCATAGGTTGGCAACTGATTGTGTTAAAAATCTAGATAAATTCTTTTTATGCTGTAGGCCATGATGAAGCTGTTGGAGCAGCTGAATCTCGACACCTCTAATTATTCTGCTGTCGCGTTTACTTGGTCTGCTATCTCCTCTGTGATCCTTACTTATTTGATGGTTTTTGATGCGGGAGATCCAGCGCAAGAGCCGTTAACAACTAGAGCACACAGCCTTTGTCACTAACCAGCGAAACTGGAAAGTAAAAAACATCTGTTTGGTTTTTGTTTTTGTTTTAAATGACTGGTTTGCTCCAGCAGACAGCCTGTCTCTGCTTCCTTGGAGCAGCTCTGTAAGGAGGAATCCTGCTGCAGAATGATCTAATTTGTGTGATCTTGAAGGTGGAGCTATTTTTGAAAGAGAACAGAAAAATAATGGAGCCCTTGCCTGTGAATGCCAGACTGGATCTTGCTGATTTAGAAGGAAAAGGGCTCAGTCAGATCTTGTATTTGAACTCTTATTTCCCTCTTGGTCTACTCACCGTGTCTAGATCAAGTTTATGATAGATATATTTAGGTAATTGCTCTTGAAAATGACAGCTGGGTTTTTTCTTTCTTTCTTTCTTCTTCTTCTTTTACGTTTTAGATAAGTATATTTCTTAACATGCAGTTTGGATAATGTGAGTAGCATAAAAGAACAGTTACCAAGTTCAGGAATTAGAGTTCTCTTTATAGTTCTTTTGATACACAGATGGTTTGTAACTGGTTGTCAACGCTATCAGACTTCATGGCCCCTGTTCTACCTGAAATGAAGTTCCCTGGTAATAAAACCTGCCAACAGGTCTACAGTGTCTTAACTGCAGTATAAAGGAATAATAAAGGAAGGCTTTTTGTAATACAGTATGTATTTCTATATGTAAATTCTCAGAAGATATTTGTGTATGTTCACAGCATGTTAGAAACCATAGCCGTCAGGTACTTGCAGGTACATGTAGCTTTATCTCTGTGAATATGCCACCCATAAATAGAGACGGATACAGGTGTATTGTGTGGGTGACTCGGATGGTATGTGGCAATGCCTTCAGTGATATGGTTTTCTAGAATGGTGAATAAATCTTTCATCAAGTTCTACACAAAACAAAGTAAAATCTTTCCTTTATTTACAAAGTAGTTACATTCCTGGAAAATTCATTGTATATGAAAAGGTGAAAAAAGTAGTTAAGTTTCTATGTAAAATCTATTTAGATCTAGTCTTAGATAATTATAAACTGCTTTTTATTTGCGTACATATATGTTCGGCGGGACCAAAGGCAGATTTATTATGAAGATAGTGAAGCTTAAGCTTCAAGGCCCTTCATGTGCATAGGCTACTTCCATGGCCCTATTCTTAATTTAAAAAAAAAGTTTTTGTTAAAGTATAATATATACTTAGAAAAGTACACATATAATAAGAACAGTGGATGAAGTTTTATAAACTGAACATACCCACGTAGCTAACACCCATATCAGGAAACAGAACATTACCAACACCCCAAAACATGACCCTGGCCCTTTCTAATCCTACCTCTCTCCCCACCAGAGATGAGTAGTATCCTAACTTCCAGCAGCATAAGTTAGTTTTGCCTGCTTGTACTTCATGCACCGTACACTCTTGTATCTGACTTCTTTGCTCAACATACTGTTTGTGTGATTCAGCTACATTGTTGCATGTAGTTACGGTTCATTCATTCTTGTTGCTGTATGGTATTCCGTGTGTGAATGCATCACAGTTTTATTTCACCGTTCTGCTGGCAATGGTCATTTGGAAGATCTCCCGCATGGTCATATGGGAGCACTGCTGTGAACAGTGCTTCTGTGAACATTCTTGTTCACATCTGCCGGTGGATATAAGCACTCTCATAGATTTCGTTTCATTTCTCTCGAGCGCATGACCAGGAGTGGAATTGCCGGATCACGGGGTGTCTGTATGTTCAGCTTAGCAATGTATGAGAGTTCCAGTTGTGCCACATCTCTATTGGTATGCTTTGTTGCTTTCATTTCATTTCATTCTGGTTGGAGGTTAAATGTTTTCTCCAATGGTTTGAATTTGCATTTCCCTCAGGAGGTTGAGTATAAGCTTATCAGCTATCTGGATATGCTGTTTTGTGAATTGTCTGTTCAGGTCGTTTGCTCATTTTTCTAGTGGGTTGTCTGTCTTTCTTACTGATTTGTCGGAATTCGTTTTCTTATAAATATCTTCTCGTACTCTGTTGGGTTGCCTTTTTACTCTTTTAGTGGTGTCTTTTGATGAACAGAAATTCTTAATCTTACTTTAGTCCAATTTATCAATTTTCCCCTTTCTATTTAGTGGCTTTTATGTCCTGGTTAAGAAATCTTGGGGGCCAGCCCCGTAGCACAGCGGTTAAGTTCGCATGTTCCACTTCTCGGCTGCCCGGGGTTCGCCGGTTCGGATCGTGGGTGTGGACATGGCACCACTTGGCAAACGCCATGCTGTGGTAGGCGTCCCACGTATAAAGCAGAGGAAGATGGGCATGGGTGTTAGCTCAGGGCAAGTCTTCCTCAGCAAAAAGAGGAGGATTGGCAGTAGTTAGCTCAGGGCTAATCTTTCTCAAAAAAAAAGAAATCTTAGTCTACTTCAAAATGAACAAGATATTCTCTAATACTTTCTTCTAAAAGCTGTATTGTTTTACCTTTCATATTTAGCTCCACAGTCCATCTGGAATTGCTATCTGTGTGTAGTGTGAGGGGTTAAGATACACTTCACCCCGTATGGGTATTCAATTAATCCTGCACCATTTATTTAAAAGATCGTCTTTTTCCCACTACTCTAATTGTCACCTTTACCAAAAAATCACATGACATTTTACATGTGGGTCTCTTTTTAGATTTTCTGTTCTTTACCATTGGTCAGTTTGTCCACACTTACACTAATGTCCTCCTGTCTCTATTACCATATATATCTTTATAATAGGCCTGTTATCTGGTGGTATAAGTCTTCAGCTTTGTGCCTCTTTTTGATTGCTTTGATTAGTTTTTGCTTTGTGCATTTCCTTAGAAATTTTACAATCAACTTTTCAATCTCCTTGATTTTTTTAAAGAATTGTATTAGGATTGCATTGATTCTGTGGATTAATTTGGAGAGAATTGAAATCTTTAAAATATTGAGTTTTTCAATCCCTGGATGTGAATTGATTTAGATCTTTGAAAAAGTCTAAATGTCCCTCCATTTATTTAGATCTTCTTTAATTGATTTTGCTCTTTTTAGCATAGAAGTAGTATATATCTTTCTTTAGATGTTTTCCTATGCACTTGATATTTTTAAATCCTAGACCTAATTTTGTAATTATATTTTGTATGCTTTTTCTTTTAGGGGCCCCTCCAGCTTGTATAAGCTTTATGCCCTACAAAACCCAGTTCTGCCCCGAGTGGAGCATTTTCACTGACGTGAATGTTGTAAATCATGCAGGAAGCTAGTCATTTCTTAATTGTGCAGGATTTGAAGGAATTGTGGGTTGTAGGATGTCTAGTATTCTTGTGTTTTCCACCATTGAATGTCCGTGAAGTCCCGAGTCATTGTGACAATCCAGAGGGCACCCTAGTGGCGTTGCCTCCACCGTTCCTCTGTTGAGACTCACTCCTTAAAGACATTTTGCCTCTGTTACGGTTGTTATGGTTCATCCATGTAAGTGTGCTTGACTTTTTGTTTGTTTTAGGAAGAGACCTACAGTAAGCTAACCATTTTGAATGTAGCCATCTACAATCTAGACTTTAAAAATTAGCCAGTGATTTATCTTCCCAGACTTCTGTTTGCACAGATAGACGGGTGGAGTGGCTTGAACACTGGACTTGGAGCCAGAAGAATTAAATCCTTCCGTTAACAAACACTCTGTGATTTGGCCTTAGTTACCTTTTGAGCCTCAATCTTCTCATTAGAGTGGAAAGAAAGAAAAATAACTGTCTAGCTGACTACTCAGGGTTCTTGGGAAGAACAGGTGAGACAATTTGTAGATGCTTTATAAGTCTTGGAGTACTATACAAATGCCGTTGATGTCGATTCATGAGTGTTGACTGTTCTTTTTGCTGGACTGTAGGCGTCATTGCTGGGGTGACGCCTCCTCCGCAGTCTGCGTCTGCCCCGTGTGGGGTTCTTTGAGCATGGTCACTATAGAGATAACTTATTCGTGGAAAGTGGTATCTGTTTTCTAAACACTCGTATGTTTGTAGGAAGGCAACAAGAGCACTTCTCCGTTGGGATTCCTATGCCTTAATTCTGGTTTTCAAAATGAAAGTAGACCAACTGCGCGCTTTCCATTTCCTTCATCATCTTAACACTTAGAAATTCTCTGAGGATTACGGTAAGATCTGAGCAAGTTTTGTGTTCCTCATTGAAAGTTTCCTTGTAAATATGGGTGGTACAGTATTATAATTAAATTCTCATTCATATTAATTCACTGTCATCCTGGCCTTCCATCCCATGGATTGAGAAATCCCTGGCCTGTTACTGGATAAAAAGGTGAAAAAATTTTGGAATGTAGGCTGTGAGGGAGGAAGCATACTGTCTCTGCAATTTTAATATGGAATATGCTTAATGCTCATAAGATACTGAATTTCAGTGTGAGTTCCCACCCATGTCCTTAAATCTCCACAGCTAGTGTTACCTCTAGAGCAAAGCTACTTGTACAGACAGGTGATCTTTTTAATTGGATTTGGGTTTTATTTGAAGTTTCAGCATTTGATTATTTTCCTCCCTGGTTTTATTTTTTTAATAGCCCACTTCCCCACTAATAGCTTTTTGTTGTTGTCGTTTTATGTATTTTTAATCAAAGTTATACATATATTTTAGAGAGTCAAGTAGTTTTACAAGGCTTGTTTCAACAACAATCTTTGGATGTTATCTGGCGAATTCCAGATGTGGAAGATTGTTTTCACCGTTACCTCATTGTCCCAATAAAATTATAATTTTGGTTAGATTATTATTCAGGGTTTTTATTATTATGGCCATAGAAAAGTAAGTCTCTGTTGAACCATGTAGTAAACTATAATTTTCCTTTCCTGGAAGATTTTAATTTTTGATTTTTTAATTTTTCCAAGCATAATGATTGTCTTTTTACTTTTGTTTAATAATAGCCAGCATTAATTCGGTCCCTAATAAATACGTGCTGTTCTTATTGCAGTCCATGTGTTAATTTGTTTAACTACGTAGAGGGGCACAGAGAGGTTTGGTAACTTGCCCAAGAAACTGATGTCGCCACAGTTCAAACGCTGGCGGTCTGGCCTCAGAATCCGTGCTCTTAACTACTGTGCTAAATTCTTTTTGTTTTCTGTTAATATGTACTTAGAACACCTTTTTTGTTGAGGTAAAATTTAAATGCAGTGAAATGCACAGATCTTGGGTTTATAATTTGAAGAGTTTTGACAGACATACGTTCGTGTAACTAACACCTTAATCAAGATATAGAACATTTTTATCACTTCCAGTCCAACCCCACGTCTCATAGGCAGTTGCGATTCTGGTTTATATCACTCGAGATCAGTTTTGTCTGTTGGTGAGCCTCATACAGATGGACTCGTGCAGTATGCATTCTTGTGTCGGCTTTCGCTTGCCGGATTTATCCATGTTGTGTGTGTGAGCAGTTCATTGTTTTTGATTGCCAAGTAGTACTTCATCAAAACAAATACTACATTCTGTTTATCCACTGTCCTGTTGATGGACATATAGGTTGTTTACAGTTTTTGGCTTTTATGAATAAAGCAGCTATGAGCATTCTTGTACAACTCTTTCTATGGACAAACATTTTCATTTCTTTGGAGGTAAATATGTGGGAATGGAATGTGGGGTCTTACTGAGGGTACATGTTTAACTTTGTAAGAAACTGCTGGTTTTCCGGAAGTGGTTGTATCAGTTTACATTCCCACTTACTGTAGCAGATTCTAAGGCCGCCCCCATGATCCCTGTCCGCTGCTCTTTATGCTCTGGTGTAATCCTCTCCCCTTGAGTGTGGGTGGGACCCATGACTCGCTTCCTCCTAATAGAAAATGGCAAAGGTGACAGGATGTACATGATTATGTGTGCATGATTATGTCACACCAGGTTGTAATGCCCATCTTGTGAGGAGACTCTCCCTTGCTGGTTTTGGAGAAGCAAGTTACCATGTCATGAGCTGCCTGTGGAGAGGGCCACGTGACAGGGAGCTGAGGGCAGCTTCATGTCTGTAGCCAGCAAGAAATGTGGCCCTCAGTCCAGTAGCCCACAAAGAACTGAATGTTGCCAGCAACCAGGTGAGCTTAGGAACAGATCCTACGCCGCTCAAGCCTCCTATGAGACCGCAGCCCCCACTGACACCTTGATTGAAACCTTGTAGAGACCCCAGCTTAGCCCTACCTGGGCTAACCCACTGAAACTGAGATCACAAATGTGTGTTGTTGTCAGCTGCTAAGTTTGTGGTAATATTGTTGAGCAGGAGTAGATAAATAATACTAGTGGCGTACAGAAGTTCCTATTGCTCCATATGTCCACCAACATTTAGTTTTTTCAGTCTTTTTAACTTTAACCATGTTAATGAGTATGAAATGTTCACTTCTTGTGGTTTTGATTTGCCTTTCCCTAATGACAGTGAATGCCTACTAATTGGCCATTTGGATATCTTCTTTTGTGAAGTATGTATTCAAATCTTGCCAGTTTTATAAATTGGCATACTTGTCTTTTAATAATTTATTTGTGTCAGTTCTTTGTATATTACAGATCGGGTCCTTTCAGATAGATGTGTGTGTGTATGTGAGTGAGTGTGTGTATCTGATATATACTCTTTTCCTTCCAGTGTGTGACTGGGAGGAACTCCCTCATCCCTGTCACCTCACACAGATTCCCAAACTGTTATCATTTTACCACGTTTATTCTATTACAGCATCTTTCTCTAAATTACTTTTCCTGAGCCATTTGAGACCAACTTACGTACGTGATGCCCTGTCACTCCTAAATATTTCTGCGTCTATTTCCTGTGTCAAGGGCACTCCTAGATAACTACTACCTATTCCTCTAAGAGTCAGGTATTAGCATTGATAAAACCCTGTTCTCCAATCCGTAGACGCCATTCACATTTCGCCAGCTGCCCCAGGAATGTGTCCTTTTCGGTTTTGGTCCAGGATCCCACCAAGGAATGTGCATTGGATTTAGCTGTCATGTCTCTTCATGTCCTCCAATCTGGAGTAGCCCTTTAGTCTTTTCCTATCATGCGTGTCCTCAGCAGTCTTATATTCAGTAAGATGATCTGCAAGCTGAGCCCATTAATATTTCCTCGTGACCAGACTCAGGTCGTGATTTCTTGGCAAAAATATCACAGAAATGATGCTGTGATGTTCTCGTACGTCACGTCAAGGGGCACATGATCTTAACCAATCCCGTTACTGGTGACGTTAACCTTGATCATCTGGTCATGTTGATGTCTGCCAGATGTCTCTACTTTTCTTCAGTGTAAGTCTTTGTTTTTCTTTTTGTAACTGATGACTGTTTTGTTTGGAGACAGTTTGAGATCAAGCCAATATCCTGTTCCTCATGAAACTTCAAACTACCAGCATTAGTATCCTGCCTAAATCAGCAACCACCATGTGGTTGCCAAATGATGTTTTGGGTTTTTTTTTGTGAGGAAGAGTGGCCCTGAGCTAACATCTGTGCCAGTGTTCCTCTGTTTTATGTGGGATGCTGCTACAGAGTGGCTTGACGAATGGTGCTAGGGCCATGCCCAGGATCCAAACCTGCAAACCCTGAGCCGCCAAAGCAGAACGCACGAACTTAACCACCCACGCCGCTGGGCTGGCCCCCCAAATGATGATTTTTTTTTCCCATTAATCCTTCTACATTTATAAATTGGCCTTCTGCTGTCTGAATGAGCTTTCTCGTCTCCTTCTGCCCACTCTCCCTCCCTCCCTCCCTTTCAGTATGGACTCATGGATTTGTAATTTATTCATTGGGTTGAACTTGTTAATATTATTATTTATTTTGATGCTCAAATTACTCCAGATTTGGTCAGTGGGAGCCCTTTCAAGCTGTTTCCCTTTTTATGTTCTTAACATTCTTTGAACACTTCGTAATTTTCTAGAACAACAAGATGTTCCAGGCTCATCTTGTATTTTCCCTGCCCTGGCCCTGGCCCCACCCATTTGTCTGAGGAGCCCTGGTTCTTTTAGTGGCGGATGGTATTTAGAAACCAAGATTTGGGAGTTTGTGGTGCTTGTGACAGGGTGTCATTGCTTCTAGGTGCTCTCACAGACAGAGCAGGAAATGGAAGTATGTGTGTATAGCACACACCACACCCATACACATCTCTTTCTCTTTCATCTCTTTCTATATCTTTTTCTGTAGATAAACTAGATGGTTTTTTAAACCATGAAAAACCATGAGTTCAAACTAATATCTTCAGTTCTAGTATAATACCTCAGGGTTCTCACCAGCCTTATCCCTTTCCAGGTTTGTAAGTTCCATTTCCAAGAGTAAGAAATCTGACTTGCATTTTCTTCAATATGTTTATTTGCTCAATTAATTTATTTGCTCATTTTAAGTGGTCTCCCAACTGCTCTCGCCTTCTCCTCCATCTGCCACATCTGCACCCCCGCCCCACCCCAGCACCCTGTGTCCTTGAGCGCTAGCAGGTAGAAGCAGGAGCACAGATAGACAAATGGTAAACTTAGTGACTCCTGAGACAAGAGGTAGAAAAGGAGAAGCACCACAATATACTCTGCAAAATTTTAAATAGTATTTTTTCCAGTTATTTAGTCTTGTGTAAAAAAAGCCACTCTAAAACTTAGTCACTTAAAATATGGACAGTGTTATTTTGCACACATATCTGCAATTTAGACAGCACTCGGCAAGGGTTCTCTCTGCTCCACTCAAGGTCAGCTAGGTGGCTCAGAGGCCGGGGCCTGGAGTCATCTGCTTGCTCTTTCACTCACATGTCTGGCAGCCAAGGCTGCGGCTGAACACATATAGGTGGCTTTTCCACGTGGCTATTTGACTTCCTCACATCATAGTGGCTGGGTCCCAAGGACAAGTGTCACAAGAGACAGCCAGGTGGAAGCTGTGTTGCCTTTTCTCGCTTGGCCTGGGAAGTCACACGGCATCGTTTCCACTGCGCTCTATTCATTAGGAGCGCGTCACTAAGCCCAGCCCATGTTCAAGGCAAGGGGAATTTGTTTCTACATTTTCATGAGAGGACTGTCAAATAATTTGTAGCCATGGTTTAAAACCAGCATAGTATTTAAAAATAGTTTATTTTCTGAATGAATGGAAGATTCTTTCATTTGTGGAGTTGAATTTGTTTAGTACTGTTAATTCATTTTGTTGAAAAGTTTTAAAATATATATACTTGTATATTGATACATGAAAGGGATCATCATATCATGTATCTGTGTATTATTTCATGAAATCTATTGTTTCTCTTGCCTCATTTCCCCCTTTTTCTTCAATTTTCATTTTGTATCACCCCCTACCAGGTAACTTATATTTGCATCCTTCCATATTTTTCTCCATTCTTGTCTAATATAGAAATGTCTATACATACGGTGGCTTGGGGATCTCTTTTAACACAGAGTTGTATTAAAACTGATTTTTTTCATCGTGCTTTTCTCCCCGAACACTTTATAGAAATCCCTAGAAGTGAAGAGATTGTGTTTGACTTTGTTCTTTATAATGACTGCACATACTTTCTGATTTGGTTATTGGATCGTGAAGGGGTAGGAGACTGGATTCAAGGCGTGGGAATGGAGAGGGACAGACTTTGGAGAAAGGGGAGTCGGCAACGAGGGGGAGAGAGAAGTACTTGATGCTCCTAGGGTCTTAGACCAGCTGTGCCATCAAAGGAGGCAGGCAAGTTGGAAGAATGTGGGGGGAGGTGCATTGGTTGGTTTTGTCTGGGAAATGACTGTTTTTACATACATGAAAATTGCCTACCAGGCAACTGAAGACGCGGGACGAGGCAGAGTCCAAGGATAGGGTTGGAGCTGATAGACAAAGCTCTGAGGTGGATGATCACTCGACAGAGAGCGGTGTCTTGCCAGTGTGTGCTGTTAGTGGTCAGCCCAGAAAATGACTGCAGTTTCTTCATTCCAGGCCAGGATCCTGTGTACTTACACTTGATGCATTCAGTTCTCCTCTTTAAAAAGCTATCCATTTTTCGGAAGCAGAGTTTTTATTTTCATTTTATATGATGTGGGCTGAGAGAACCTTTTGCTAAATATGGCACTGTGAGTTTGCTAGTCTTTTGGAGGCACTTAAGATATTTAAAATATGAAACCAGAGCTACCTGATTGGAACTTGCTTGATCTCTTCTCTCAAATCAGACCAACCTAGGCTACATGTGGTAACTAGCATCGTTGAATGGCTGAAGAGGATTTTCTTTTCCTCTTCTCCTTTTACGTTAGAGAAAGAATCTGCAGTCCAGCTCGGTAATGAATGCAGAATGAATAGGACAGACACATGATTCCCCCGAAACCCTGGAGCTGATAACCACGCTGATTCCGTTGGGATGATGATGATGTTTAAAATACTAGTGGCCTTGAAGTCAGTAGCGGAGAATAATAATGCCATCTCCTTTTTAGGAACAAAAATGTTGCCCTCTCCACCCCCCACCCACTCCTGGAGAGTTGAGGGGAATGATTGTTATTTTCTGCTTTTAGATTGGATTGCTGAAGCTCAAAGCCAGAGAGAGCCCACGGGCTCTGTGGCAGTGGTACAGCTGAAATGACAGAAGTCCTTCAGACTCAGTTTTGATCAAGGAAAGGGGAGAGTGAAAGCTGCTCCTGTTCTTGTTTCTCCCTCTAGTCTCTTTGGTTTTGGCCTTTTTTCAGATAACTTCAATAGACAACGTCAGATGTCAATTACGTGTAAAGCATGCTGGGAAAACTACAGAGGTGAATGTGATACAGGCCTGTCCTTCAGGAGCTCGCTGTCTTGGTGTAGACAGCTAACAGGAGCACAATGCTGATTGAAATCAGTAATAAACAGGTACATACTGAGGTAGTACAGGAGAAAAGAGCATTAATTCCTCTGGAGAGTCTGGCATTTGAAACTGGAATTTTTATCTTCAGCTTTTAGTTGTGGAAAATTTCAAAACTATGCAAAAATAGAGAAAATGTGTAATGAATCCCTGTGAGCTCATCACCTAGCTTCACTGCCAGCTCCAAGTTGTTTCGTCTATATCCCCACTCCCTTTCCCCACTTTCACCCCCAGATTATTTTGAAGCAATCCCAGACATCATAGGGTTTCTTCTATAACAATTTCAGTATGTATCTCTAAGAGATAGGGACACTTTTTAAAAATGCATAAGAAGAATACCATTATCCCTCCTAAGATAATTAACAGTAGTGAGTCTTAATGTTATCTCACTTATGGTCAGTTGAGCCAGACTTTACAGAGAGAAGATTTTAATAGGTGGTGAGTGGAAGGAAGGGAATTCAGGCTGAGGGAACAGCATATGCAAAAGCAGGGAAATGTACATAAGTGAAAGGTAATAAAAGCCTGATTTAAGGCTGTGGCAGTGGAAGTGAAAAGGAAATGGCAAATATGAGTCATCGCAGAGGAAAACTCAATGGAATTTTCCAGTTGAGGATAGCATGTATATCTTCCCTCTATTTCTGGTTAACAATGTTAGAGTGGTCGTTTTGAGCCATAAAGAACAGAGATGGCAAACCAAGTCCTACTCACAAGCCAGTGTTTTAAACCAAGTTTTATTGGCCCACAGCCACATCCGTTCATTCCGACGTTGTGGCTGCTTTCGCCCTGCAATGGCAGAGTTGAGTAGTTGCAACAGAGACCCTATGGCCTGCAAAGATCAAAATGCTTACTATCTAGCCCTTTATAAAAAAAGGTTTGCTGACCCCTGATCTAGGAGAAACTGGGTCCTGCATTTAGTTCTGTCAGAAGACTGTTGACGTGTTGATTAGGAACAGCCGTGGTTTTGTGATGGATAGTCAGAAGCCTGGGAATTTGTTTTGCTCTGTCTTTATCATTCACTCTATAGCAAGTTTCTCAAAGAATTTCTCTGCCTGTTTGATTGGTATCTTGTTTGTTGTCTTTCTCTCCCACCAGAACATTCACTGCTTTATCTCCACGGCCTGGATCAGCACCAGACACTGAGTAGGCACTGAGTAAATAATTGTCAAATTAATAAGTGAATGCATTAGTCTTTTTGCTCCTCTTCTGCATTAGACACATTTGGAGCTTCTTGGGGGACAAGGATGATGTATTTTTAGGTGGCAATCATGCTATTATGTAAATCCATTATAATTTTCCCCCAACAAAGTTTAGAAAATTGTTTCTTCAATACAATGGAGTCTTAAGCGGCAGGTAAAACTAGTAATTATGAAGACTGTAGAAATGTGGGAACATGTTTATGATGGGTTAAAATCTTATGCACACTGCCTCTCTAAAACATATATGACTGTGGCCAAAGACTAGAAGCTAATGTGAAAGTGAAATCATTGTTTTAAGACAGTAGAATTTTTGGCTGCTTTTTTTCTCTAAAATTTTCTTTAATACTATCGTTTTCTCGTATTTTCAATAATGATTTTAAAAATATATCTTTTCCATGCCTATCCCCCCCATGCACACACCTACACCATGTCCGAAATGTGGGTCACAGATGATGCAATAATCAGAAATTAGAGTTTGTATGGAATCTCAGCATTGGAATGGTTGACAGGCATTATGGATAGATGTTTCACTTTATCCCATGATAAACTGCTACAGTATACTTCCTAGCAGGATGTATGCCTGTAAGCATCCTTGGTTAGAGCCTGATTTGGGTTTATAAGCTTACATTTAGACAAAAGCCCTTTATTTGAAATGGAACATGAACAGGCATGGTGGGTGAGAATGTCTTACATTTGTGTTTTCTCAAAGCAGTGTTCCCCCTTCCTCTTATTCTGAGATGCACGTCCTGCCTGGCTTTTCTATGGTGCCATTGAAATATAGTATTTTCTCATAGATAGAGTAATTTGGAGTAGTCGTTTGGTTTTCTTCCCATTGCACTTTCAGGCTGCCTTTAAAAACAAAGATAAGTCGGGCCCAGCCCCATGGCTGAGTGGTTAAAGTTCCATGTGTTCTGCTTTAGTGGCCCAGGTTTGCAGGGTCAGATCCTGGGCGCGGACCTGTTCCACTCACTGGCTATGCTGTGGCGGTGTCCCACATACAAAAAAACAGAGGAGGATTGGCACAGATGTTACACTGGGGCTAATCTTCCTCAGGCAAAAAAAGAGGAGGATAGGGAATGGATGTTAGCTTAGGGCAAATCTTCCTCAGCAAAAAAACCCAAAAAGCAGAGATAAGTTGTTCCTTTGTACCTCAGTTTCTCCATGTGCGTGATTGTTATTCTCTCTACATCTCCCAGGGATGTGGTGAGTTTTCAGCCCTTATATTTAAACAGGTGTTTGTGTTTGTCCTACCAAACAACATTTCTAGGTTATATGTAGCTGGCCTTCTGGCCATTGCCTCTAGGCTTCATCTCAGTAACTTGTCAGGGGCCGAAATTCTGCAGCACAAAACAAAATACAGGAAGATTCCCCAGTTTCAGAAGCCTACTCTTTTAGGGAATGTTACCTCCTCGGCTGAGCAAATGGGAAACTGAAGGGCCTTTTCTCGTTTAATTCAAAGTAAAACCCAGAGTCCTTCCAGCGGTCTACAAGAGCCTAGGTGACAGGACTCCCTGCCCCCTCACTAACCTGACCACCTGCTACTTCCTCGTGGGTCGCGCCATTCTAGTCACAGGGACCTTTTGCTCTGCCTTGAAAATGTCGGACGTGACCTGCCTCTTTGCACTGCCTCTGCCAGGTAGATACATGGTTCCTTGTCACTCCTCCTCGAAGTGTTTACTGAAGTGTCACCTTCCCAGTGAGGTCTGCCCTAAGCGCCCCTTCCCCCACATCATTCCTGCTGCTTTTTGTCCATAGCACTTGTCAACTCCCAACATACTATATGATTTCCTCATATATCATGTTTATTGTTTACTGTCTCCTCCTCCCTCCCGCCTAGAATGGAAGCTCCGTGAGGGCAAGGATTTTTTGCTGGTTTTGTTGACTGTTGCATCCCTAGTGGTAAGATTAGGGTCAGTAGCGTAGTAAGTGCTTGGTAAGCGTTTCTTGAATGAGTGAAGTGGCTGGAACACTGAGTTTCACCTTCCACTTGGAATCTTACTTAGATGATTGTTACTACCAGACGCCTTGATCCTAGCGATACTCTGTTCTCCCTTTAAGGAACAAAGATGAAAACATCTTCTCTTCGTCCTGCTTTGGCATTACTGAGATAGGCTGGAGAGTTCAAGGAAATGTTTTGAGTACTGAGAACAATAGAGGGGCTGGCCCAGTGGCGCAGTGGTTGGGTTCGCATGTTCCGCTTCAGCAGCCTGGGGTTCGCCGGTTCGGATCCCGGGTGTGGACATGGTACCGCTTGGCAAGCCATGCTGTGGTAGGCATCCCACATATAAAGTGGAGGAAGATGGGCATGGATGTAGCTTAGGGCTAATCTTCCTCAAAAAAAAAAAAAGAACAGTAGAGAAATTAGTACAGAAAATGCAAGAAGTGTATGACTCTTGAATCTGCCATAACTAGCTTGGTCTTGTATCTTGCACGCAGTCCCAGTCTACCCACTTATCATGAGAAATCTAATTCTGGCTTCAAAGGACTGGTACTGACCTTGCCTCAGTGTCCTGCAAGTGGTGCCGTCTCATAATCTGCTACTAAGGAGCTCTCTCCTATGCATCCTGACAGCTATCACTGAGACCGAGAGAACATCCATTTTCTAGTTGGTGTGTTGTGTTAGTCCGCTCCGGCTGCCATAAGGAAATACCACAGACTAAGTAGCTTAAACAGGACATTTATTTTCTCACAGTGCGGGATGCTGGAAGTCCAAAATCCAGGTACTGTCAGGGTTGGTTCTGGGGAGAGCTCTTGTCCTCACTAGCAGACAGCCACCTTCTCACTGTGTCCTCACACGGCCTTTCCTCTGTACACTCAGGGAGAGAGAGATCAATCTGTGGTACCTCTCACTCTTCTCCCTAAGGACACCAGTCCTACCAGACTTATGACATCATCGAACCTTTATTACTTCCCTAAAGGCCCTATCTCCGGGGGCTAGGGCTTCAACATAGGAATTTGGCGAGTGGAAAGGGGCTGGGGGTCGGGGAGTGGGAGCGGCGGGTGGAGGCACCGTTCACTCCATAAGTGTCATCTTTTACTGGAACAAATAAGATTATGTTTCAGGTGAGATATCACAAAGGTGGGATGGCCTCCATTAATTTTTTAGCTGATATTTATTGAAAACTAACCGTGTGCCAAAGTCCATACTGGATGCGGGGATATCCTGTACCCTGCCATCCTAAAGCTCACAGTTCAGCAGAGGGGACAGAGAAGGGTGACCAGGACTGTGAGGGTGTATATATGTGTTAGGGAAAGCTTCCTTGAGAAGATCGTGTATATTCTTGCAGATCTGTCAGTACACATCCATAGTTTACAGTATAACAGCATATAATATAATATGATGATAACCCACATATGCAGTAACAAGAAGGCAGTTCCTTCGAACCCTAGCCTTAAACCTTTTTCCTTTGTCTTCACCTGGCTTCAGTCCCTCAGCTATGGGTACTCTCCAGCCTTTACCTCCCAGACGTTTTTCTGTGTTGTTTTAACAACCAGTGACTATTCTCTTCTATTCTCTTCTATTCTCTATTGAAAGTTATTGAGGTTTTTTTCTCATTTCTTTTCCTTAACAAGTTGAGTTGAACCTGTAGTTCTCTGTCTTCATCTCCTAACTTTCTGCAAAGGCAATTCCTGGTGTTCAGTGAAAACTGTTCCCATCAGAGCCTTCTGTTTGCCATTAATAAATGAGAAGGGAGGTTGTCAGCCAGCGTTAATACTCTGTTTACGAAACTGCAATTACTGATGCAGCATTTTGTGAAGTTCTTACTATATAAATGGCGCAACTGATTTGATAAGTTATAACTCCAGAGAATTCCTTACATAGTAAGCCAACTGTTCTCTTTCCTTCTCAGGGGGATACGCATAACTTAAAGTAAGTTTGCCTTGGTTGCCACGCACTTTAAACTGATCTGGTTTTCCTGCCTGTGCTCAGACATGTTTATGAGAGCTTAACTGATTTCTCTAATAGCGTGGAGATAGAGGGAGGAGCCTTTTCCTGCCTTAGTCGCCTTGATGATTCATGGTCTTGAAATAATCAAAAAGCACTTAGTACATACCTTATTGCTTCATGATCCTTTGAAAAACTACCAAAACTCTTACCAAATACCTCCTAATCTTTTTTTTTTTCCTGCTTTATCTCCGCAAATCCCCTGTGGTACACAGTTGTATATCTTAGTTGCAGGTCCTTCTAGTTGTGGCATATGGGAGGCCGCCTCAACATGGCCTGACGAGCGGTGCCATGTCCGCGCCCAGGATCCGAACTAGAGAAACCCTGCGCCCCCGCAGCGGAGCGCGCGAACTTAACCACTCGGCCGGACCCCCAAATACCTCCTGATTCTAATGGTGTATGTTTGTGTCATAGCACACTCCACAAAGTTCGCAAAACCTGATAGGTATTGTCTGTGATCCTTCTCTTTTCTCTTAATTCTTTCCCAAGTCTGTGTGTGTTATGTTTCTGGTCCTTGGGTTGTAAACTTCCCCAGGCAGTGACCTGCTGATGTGTGAGTTGAACTTACTTTCAGGAGCTTTTGCATTATGTAGTAGTAAGTGCTCAGTAACCACATGTGGTCGGTGGTTACTACGTTGGACCATGAAGTGCTAGAAGGATAATCTTGTTGCAAGATAATACTGCCTCAGGCAATTGTCATGTTTATTGAAAATGCAAATTTTCTGACTCTGGTGATGAGGCTCTTTTGGAACATGAATCAGAATTATTTGGCTGACATAGGAGACACCGTTTCTTTGACATTGGACAGTGGGAGAGGGCGTAAGATGCAGAAGAAATTCTTTCCCAGAGTTACTCCAAGAGGATGAAAGAGTTGGCAAAAGATTTCACTTGGTCTTATAACTGCCCCGTTCACGTACGCTCGTTCTCAGTAGGTGGATGCACTTAACTGATATTAACACGAGTCTTTCTCTTTTCTCGTAAATAACTATAATTTTGGCTTTTGTATCTAGCTTGTCCCTTGAAGCTTTTCAGTGTTTTCAAGGAGCAAATAAAAATATAGTGTTCTTTTTTTCTGGCCTTTTAACTTCTCTTCTGCATACTTCCTTTTTACTATAAACTTAAAAATCACTAAACAGTTTGAAAGTATGAGAAGCGATGGTAACTTCAAGTGCCCAAAGATGTTCATCGGGAATTGTTACCATCATTTAAATATTCAGAGCTAACTGTATTGACTCCAACAGTTCCTCAAAAGATTAAACAAAGTTTAATCCTAGGACCCAGCAATTCCACTCCTAGATAGATACCTAGAGAAATAAAGACGCATGTTCATGGAAAAACTTGTACATGAATGTTCAAGGCATCATAACTCATAATAGCTAAAAGGTAGAAACAACCCGTGTGTCCATCAACTGACGGATGGATAAATAAAATGTGGTATATCCATATAGTAAAATATTATTTGGCAATAAAAAAAATGAAGAACTGATTCACGCTACAACATGGATGAACTTTGAAAACATGCTAAGTGAACGAAGCCAATCATGTAGTGTATGATTCTGTTTATATGCAATGTCCAGAACAGGAAAATCCAGAGATGGAAAGCAGATTAGTGGTTGCCCAGGGCTCGTGGAGTTGAGGGGAGATGGGGAGTGACTGCTAGCTAATAGGTCTGGGGTTTCTTTAGGGAATGATGAAAATGTTCTAAGATGGACTGTGGGGATAGTTACCCGACTCTGCATATACTGACAACAGTTGAACTGTACGCTTTTAGTAGATGGATTGTATAGCATGTGAGTTATCTCAAAGAAATTGTTGTAAAGCAAGACCTGACAGCTTATAAAGAAGCAAGTTCTCGGTAAATGGTAGTTCTCATCCCCTCCACATTGGTTTTGCCTTCTTTCCTTTCTTTATTCCCCCTCAAATAAAAATCAAAGGAAATAAAAGCTAAAAGCCTTCCTGTTTCTATCAGTCTTCTTCAGCCTAAATTTCAGTGCTTTTCTGACCAATCCTACCAACCATATTTAGCATTTTTCATAGTAACTTATTATCCTTTTATAAATTTATATCTTGTAGCTCTCATTAGACAGTGAGACCCTGGAGAGAGAAAATATTGAGGGTTAATGTTGAATCAGGGGCTATGCTTAAGTGCATTGCACATATTCTATCAGTTAGCCCTTACGGTAACCCTGTGAGGGTTATTTTCTCCACAGCTGATATGTAGCAGAGGTAGGATTTGAACCGAGGTCTGTTTGACTCACAAGTCCCTGTCCTTAACAACTATGTTACTCTGTCTTCTTGTAATCTGCACAGCTGTCGGCACAGTGGTCCAGTCTGTATGTTAAATATTTGCTGATTAATTGTTGTATCTTCTGATGCTTCTCCAACTTTTTTCCTAAAATATTCTAAGAGACATGTGAAAATTTATCACTAGGGGTCTTGTGATATAGTCCAAAGACTGCCTGCTACAAAAACAAAATTTCTTTGAAATCTTATGTTTAATCTTGAAAAATTGTGTAAATTCAGCATTTTAGTCTTTAAGTGTGTGTATTCCAATATAAAATTCATCCCCCTGTCCTCCCTCACTCCAATTGCCAGTAAAATTGTTCTCGGAATCCTGTCTATCTGGCGTGATCCTGGTGTACTGAGATATATGTCTACTACTTTCAGAAGCAACGTTATATAATCTTCTTAGTTTCAGATATGATTCCCTAATAATATACATCCAGCACTGACTTCTCCTCTTAACTCCAGACTCATATCTCCATGTGCCCGTTTGACATCTGCATTTGGATGTTCAATCAGCATCACAAATTGAACGTAGCTAGAATAGATCTCTTGGTTCTCTCTGCAACTCCAAACCTATTTTTCCTCCAATTTTCCCCATCTCAGTAACTGGTACTATCATCCACTTAGTTGCCCAAGCCAAACACCTAGGAATTATCCTAGATTCTTCTTTTTTATATCTACCACATCTAATCCATTAGCGAGCCCTGTTGATTTTACTTGTAAGATATCTTTTTTTTTTTTTTAAGATTGGACCTGGGCTAACATATGTTGCCAATCTTTTTTTTTCTTCTTCTTCTTCTTCTTCTTCTCCCCAAAGCCCCCCAGAACATAGTTGTATGTTCTAGTTGTGGGTCCTTCTGGCTCTGCTATGTGAGACACCGCCCCAGCATGGCTTAATGAGCGGTGTAGGTCCACGCCCAGGATCTGGACCTCCAAAACCCCAGGCCACTGAAGCGGAGACGCAAACTTAACCACTCAGCTGCAGGGTTGGCCCTGCTAAGATACCTTGAAACCATCCCCATCTCTCGTTTCCTTTGCCTTTCCTTTAGGCCAAGCATCACCACCTGCATCATGCAATAGCAACCTAGCCGATCTGCTTCCACTCTTTCCCTTTACACTTCCTTTCTACACAGCCAGAGGGATCTTTCTGAAATGCACATCTGATTATTTTACTCTCCTGCTTCATACCCTCCAATAAAACCCAAACTTCTTATCATGGCTTACAAGATTCTGTTTGGCTTGGCCTCTCCCTGCCTCTGCAGCCTCATCTCTTATCCTGCCTCACATGGTTCACCTCATTGCTTTCACACTGGCCTTTTTTCTGCTCCTTGAGTAGGAGAAGTTCATTCTCTTCTTCGGGCCTTTGCACTTGCCCTCTCTGCCTGGAATGCTTTGATCTCAGATAGTTACATGGCTGTTTCCTTTGTGTCATTCATATCTCAGCACAGTAGGCCTTCCCTGACTGCCAAATCTGGATTAGACACATGCTTCTAGCCACTTTCTTAACATAGTACTTTTAACATTTTTCTATTACGTATCCTATCGGAAATTATCTTGTTTATTTTTGTCTGTCTCCTCTTCTGTACGTGCTCCCAAAACAAAAAAGATTGTAAGTTTTACAGAAGAGGATTATACTGTCTTGTTTGTTACTGTATTCCTGGTTCCTGAAGAGTTCCTGGCATACAGTAGGTCCTTAATATATATTTGTTGACTAAGCGATTGCTTTTCCCATTGCGCATAGGGCCAGTGTGAGAGTTGGAGTTGTGAACTGAGAGTACATGGACGGTGCCGAATTAGAAAATGAAAGCAATCAAAAGCCTCTGGTGCCTCGCGTGTTCGTTGCAGATTTAGTCATAAGCACTCAAAATTGGAAACAACCCAAATGTCTGTCAACTCATGAATGGATAAACAAATTGTGATTCATACAATGGAATAGTATTTGGAAATAGAAAGGAATGAAGGACTGATATATGGTATAAATGGATGAACCTTGAAAACATGCTGAGTGAAAGGAAGCCTTGCACAGAAGAGCACTTACTTATTCCATTTATATGAAATTCTAGAAAAGAAAAATCTAATCTATAGTGACAGAATAGTGGTTAACTGGGGCCCGGGATGGGAGAGGATTGACTGGGATGGGAGACAAGAAAACGTTTAGGGTTATGAAAGTGTTTTATATCTTCAGATGGTGGGTGATTACACAGGTATATACGTTTGTCAAAATTTACTGAAATGTACAGTTTGAATGGGTCCATTTTATTATATATAACTATATTTCAATAAAGTCGATGAAAAAAACTTTTGGTGCCTGCATTTAAGTGCACTTTGGATTTCTTTTGTCTTATTTACCTCCCTAGTTCTTGGGCAGGTGACTTTTTAAATTTCAGGATCTCCTGGCTGCCTGCTGACTCATCCTAGGCATGCTTGCATTCCTGTTCTGAATTAGTACCTACATCCTTTGGGCCTCTTGCCCTTTATCTCTAGTTGGCAAAGCATCTTTTTAATTGCAGTGCTGTTGTTATTTTCATATCTGCTACTGGAACTTGCTGTCAAGGCTAGTTGGGTTTCGATACCAAAGAACAAGTCCTTGCGATAGAAGTATGACTGTTTGACAATACAACATGAAAAGGAAATGTGCGCAGTTCATCTAGCTTGATAGGAAGACATAAGAAGTTTACATTTTAAACTCAGTTCTTTTGGCTGTGATGCCTTGTGTGGTTTGATCATAGTGTAGACTAACCCCTTCAGAAATCTCACTATGTTCATGATTCATCCTGCTGCTATCAGTGTAGTAGCCGCACCAAAAACTCTCTCCGTTGAGGTGTGGCAGATAGAAGACCATCTAAAGATTGAACTCTTGCTCTGGCGTTAATTTACTGTATTTGGCATCAAGCAAGTTTTCATCTTTTGTTTTTCTTCCCTTTAGTTCATAGAATCATCTAATCCTTCCTTTATTAAGACTTTTTTGTGTGCAAGCGATATGTGAATACGGCCTTGTAAAACATTTAAGCCATACGTAGAGTGTGATATGAAAATCCTCCCCAAGCTGCCTCACTTCTCTCCCCCTCCCCAGACTAAGTTATTCTTAAGAATTTGGCATATATTCTTCGAGATCTTTTCCTAAGCATTTAAGTACAATGTGTATGTTCATGTAAATATTTTACATAAGCAGAATCACTATGAGGTGTTCAGCTTGCTCTTTTCCTATAATAGTTAGGTATCTTGGAGATTCTTCCATTTCTGTACTTAAAGGTCCCTCTTCCTCTTCTTAATGGCTGTGTACTATTCCACAGAATGGACAAAACAGTTTATTTAACTAATCCCTGTAAATGGATATTTAGTGTATTTCTGATTTTCACTCTAATAGTAAGAAAGTGAATTTAGACTGATGTAAATAATTTGTGTTTTTAGGGTTTTTCATGTCTTTTTTATTCAGTTGTGTAATTATTTATACTACATTTTTTAGAAAAACTTTATGGGGGTGAGAAGTACCTCACTGATTTGTAATGTTGAAATAACACTGTTTGAAAACCTTTGCTTTGGAAGAAAAGGTTGAATATAAGTTCTCCGTGATTGTGGGCTTTATTTACCATTGTGTCTTCAGGGCTTTCTCTTTAGGTGTGATTGTAAAGCCACAGCACTATAAGTAGTTAAGAAATTATCTTACAGTTTTTATCTGGTTAGTTCAAAAGAAGCATACATCTCTAAGGGTGAGAACTGGGAATAACATAAGAAATTAGCTGTTGGTTCTAATGGTTGCTCTAGGTTAATATTTTCCCACTGAGCTCGAATCAAGCATATGTGAAAAATGCTTTCTCTCCTTTTTTTTTTTCAATTTGAAATCCTGTGAATACACATCATTGCTGTGGGACTTTCTGTCATCCCCTGTTGATGACCAGCTGCTGCTGGGTTATTAGCACTTGAAATATTAAAAACAAACACACAGGGGCTGGCCCCGTGGCCGAGTGGTTAAGTTCGCGCGCTCCGCTGCAGGCGGCCCAGTGTTTCGTTGGTTCGAATCCTGGGCGTGGACATGGCACTGCTCATCAGACCACGCTGAGGCGGCGTCTCACGTGCCACAACTAGAAGGACCCACAACGAAGAATATACAACTATGTACCGGGGGGCTTTGGGGAGAAAAAGGAAAAAAATAATTTTATTAAAAACAAACACACAAAAACCTGTTTCTTCACATTTTCTTGCCCTGTGTATATGAAGATTCAGAACTATGGAAAATTCTGATGTTTAAGGAGAATTGGAAAGATATTTTAAGCAGATGGGTTTGAGTATCTCAAAACCCTTGTGATGTAAGCGCATTCCCTCAGCTCTGCTTTTCAGCAAATAGTGGGGGTGGAGAGCAGGCTGACATTTGCTTTAGCCGCCCCAGAAGGGCCAGAACTGCCTTCCTCTTAAGTTTTGACTGCTTGCTTGTTATGAAACAGTCTAGGACACTGTTTTCTTTCATATTAACTGACCTCATTGTTAACCTCACCTTGCCTCCCCCCTTGTCTTTTTTTGGTTTCTGGTTTGCCTTTCCAATTTGTTATCACACCATAGAGAGAAGGCGTTGCAGTTGGTAGAAATTGCCGCATTTCTCTGGTGGTTTGCGTCTTCTTGGCTTTGAGCTTCCTTCCTCTTAGGACTTACGAGACAAACAGTATAGGCAGCCTGTCGTGTCTGAGGGTTTAAATTCTTATTCACCTTTTGTTTTTTGCAATTAAGATGAATTTTAAAAGAAAACCATTTCCTCTATTTAAGAATTGCCTTAGCAGGAAGTTAGAAATCCTAGAACCTTGTTGCAAAGGAGTGTGTAGCTCTTTGTCGTGAATGAGTCTGCTCGGATCCCTTGAAGGCGTCTCTTATTGTTAGTGTGCAACTAGATACCTTCAGTGGGAAAGAGACTGTACTTCAAGGCAATGCAGCAAAAGCTTCAGAGGGCAAAGGTAAAGTGACGGGGCAGAGTTAATAAGCAAGAGACTTGGCTCCTGGATTTCCTTCACTGACTAACCTTCAGGCATTTGACTTCCCTACCTCACACCCTTTCTTTGCCTTCAGTCATTAGATACTAAATTTATTGTGGACGAATGAGATTGTGTTTATGGAAGTTCTACCGAGAAGGTGTTTGTAAATATGAAGTATTGTATATTATCTTTCTTAAGATGACAGCTTCTAGTAGAACTGCCTCTGATTCGTCTTAGAGTACAGCTCTTAGGGGACAGGAAGTTTATTTACTAATTCAACCATTATTTGTCAGACATCTATTATATACCATTCATTTTGTAAGTTTTGGGAATAGAGTGGTGAACAAAGTAGATAAACTTCCCTGCCCTTATGGAAATCAGGCTCTAGTTGGGGAGACACCTACTAAATAAGAGAACACCAGTAAATACGGCATGTGGTGTGTTAGATAGTGACAAACGCTAAGCAGGGAAAGAAGACAGGAAATGTTGGGGAGGTAGTTAGGGCTGATTATTATAACTGGTTTCCTTTTGAAGACTATATATATTATTTTATACATTCAAAACATTGTTCTGAGAAGGAGTCTGTTGGCTTCTCCACACTGCAGAGGGACCCGTGGCATAGAAGTTAAGGACCCAGCAGCAGAGGGTCATCCACCCAACCACATGTGATTAAAGGATGTCTATTCCTCTTTGATGCTTTACGTGATAATGATGAGGTAGACTTTTCCATGTTGATTTTCATATCATATCTGATAATTGTGGTTTTCTTTAAAGGATTTGCAGCCATGAGTCATTTTTGAGGCTACTGTTGTAGGACAGCAGTTTTTCCATTCATGTTCTGCAGAACCCCAGGGTACCCTGAGCCTTCCCGGAGACTTGGTGGTCATTTTAAATTTATATCTGCATCTTTCTCATCCAGATTAGTCTAAACAAGTTAGTCACGTGCCTGGCCTTGCGGGAGGCCTAAGTATAGAGAGTAGATTGAGGGGTTGATGCATATTTATAGGATTTAAACAACATTGATTGTTAACAGATGCAGAAAGTGAGTGAACCACTGATTTAACTCCTTAGGTCTATGTCATTGAACCACTATCAAGACCTTGTGCTGATATCTACTGTCTGTGTAAAGATAAGAATTTCTGAGATGATTATTCTGTTATTTTCCTTCCCACCATTCCCTAGTTGTTTTTTTGTTTGTTTGTTTGTTTTCTTGAGCATCCCTGTCAGCCAGGAATACAGATTAAAAAACAAGCACGTTGCTTGCCCTGTGCCTGGGGAGAGATAGACAATTGAATAATCGACACAGTGTATTGTGGTGAGTGTTAGGATAGAGATAGGCCCAAGTTTCAGTGAGAGCCTGAAAGTGGGCCACCTCCCTGATGTGGAGTGGGGGGTGGTCCAGGAAGGCCCCCTGAGTCAGGGGCACCAGAACTGAGTCAAGGAAAGGGCCTTGCTTTGTTGCTCACTGCTTTCCTTTGATCTCTTCTGACTGAAAGTACTTCTTTGGCTTAATGCAGGGTCAGCAGATGCCCTTCAGCCCACTACCTGTTTTTTTCATAGCCCACAAGCCATAGCTTTTTAAGTAGTTGAAAAAAATCAAAAGACTATTGACATTTCCTGACGTGAAAATTATATGAAATTCAAATTTCTGTGTTGACAAATTAAACTTTCCTGGAACACAGCCACACTCATTTGTGTTTTGTTTATAGCTGCTTTCTTTGGTCCCTAAAATACAGCTGAGTATTTGCAACAGAGACCGTATGGCCCACGAGGCCTCAAATATTTAGGCCCTGTACAGAAAAAGTTTGCTGACTCCTGCTTTAATGCTTTTAATGCCCTCCTGAAATGCAGGAGGCCGAAACAATGATGGTAGTCAAAAGGAATGCATGAAATCCTGTTCTCTTCTGTTAGCTGGTTGCACGTAACGCACAGGAAATGTCTGACTTCTCCTTTCCTATCTCCTGCTAAAGCGTAACGCATACACACCTCAGTGCACAGCAGCAGGCATTTGCATCATTCTTGTTTTGTCCGGTTTGAATTTAGTTATGGGGAAATTTTTAATATTTCTCAAAAAGAGAGTATCTGGTATGAGTCGAAATGATTACAGACTGTGCTAAAGAGTAGGAAATACGGAGTTTACTCTCAGTTGTTCTGTAAACGAACCAAAGGACATCAGGAAGGTCCTTTAACCTCCCTACAGGTCTCTCTAAAAGAGAGGGTTGATTGGTGAGTAAACTGGATCATCTTGAGGCACCTTTCAGCTCAGTAGAGACATCGCTGTGTGGAGGAAGGAGCGTGCACTCTGACGTCAGACAGGCCTGTGCCTGAATCCTGGCTGTGTCACTGCCTACTCAGGTGACCTTGAGCCGCTTATCTAAACTCTGTGCCTGAGTTAGCTCACCTGAAAGTGTGGCTGTGAGTGACCTTTTAAGAGTGAAATGCAATCATGTTCTTAAAACTCCTGGCTCTAGTAAGTGTTTAATCTAGTGTAACTATGATAATTATTATCAGTCTGTGAACTCTTACTGTATATTATGAGACAATTTAAAAAGCAAAGAAGATCTCTCAGTAGTTTATTTCAATAATTTATTAATAGCCCATCAACTTTGACTTAGTGTATTTGCATTTTTGCTTATAAGTGGCTTCCTAAAACCCTGAGTTCTTTTGAACCGAGACTTTCCCTAACTGGTAGATTTTCTAGCTCATGTTTTAACTTGAGTTGATACGTAGAGTGCATGTCTTGCCTTGTAAACACATTCAGTCATGTTATCATTTTACCACCCTTAAAGCAAGTAATAGTGGGGAAAAGAGATTTCGTGTGTCATATCATCTTTCCTCTGTATTAACTACTCTTCCCTTTCCACCCATTCTCAATAATTGATTGACTTGTTTAATGAATAATTTTAATTCTCCTTAGGAAGGTTAGTTTTGATGAGGATACTTAGACTGAGAAGTTCTAATGTTTGCTTAGCATAATTTTTGATGGTTTGGAGGTAACATAGTTACAGCGACAATATTGGATTATCAGACAGGACACTACATTTTCTGTCTTTGAATAATTTTCCCTTGATCTTCATTTGTAAAAGTGTACTGAATACTAATTATATACTTTATTTATTTATTTATTTATTTTTGAGGAAGATTAGCCCTGAGCTAACTGCTGCCAATCCTCCTCTTTTTGCTGAGGAAGACTGGCCCTGAGCTGACATCCATGCCCATCTTCCTCTACTTTATATGTGGGACACCTGCCACAGCATGGCTTGCCAAGCAGTGCCGTGTCTGGACCTGGGATCCGAACCGGCGAACCCCGGCCTGCCAAAGCGGAAGGTGTGAACTTAACCACTGTGCCACCGGGCCAGGCCTATTTTAAGCAAACTCAATGTATGAAATATTTGTGTTTATGATTTGCTTGATGAAAAAGATATGGGGTTCCTTTAAATAGTCAGCTTTCCTAGTCAAATCAAGATAATTATCTGAATTACACTCAACTGTGTAAGATCATATCAATGCCTGGTAAGCTAGGCGAGTATTAGGCTGTGGTTAAGAGCACAAGCTTTGGAGTCGTGATGTAGCTGCAGTGCAAAGCCTGGCTTTGCTATTTACTTGCTAGCTGTGTGTGATCTTACTTCCTCATGGGAATAATAATACTCAGGGTGGTTGTGAAGATGAAATGAATTATACATGTGAAGTGCTTAGCATGGTACCTGACGTACAGTGAGTGCTTCCATCATAGCCATTATTAGTAGATTATTTCAGAGGTTGTACAACATATTGCTTTCTTTGAATACAGAACTGAATCTTCCTGTCTCTCAGCCTTCGTTTTTTGCTACCTGATACCAAACTCCAGCCCTAGTGAGCTAGTTATGGTAGTTGCCCTAGAGTTTCATGGCCTCTTTCTTCTCTGTACATGTACCTATGCTCCGTCTGCCCAGAACACCTTTCTCCTCACTTCTTTTTCTCCTAACGTACTTATCCTTCAGAGCTCGGTTCGAGGGACGTCCCCTCCATGAAGCCCCCCTTGCTCCCCATCTCGTGTTCCCATAGAGTCCTAGGCATACCCCTCTCTGCCTCCCACATTGCCTCGTAAGAAACTCTTTACTTGTTGTTTCTCTCAGACCGTGAGCTTCTCCTTAAGAAGGCATTCTGCTCAGCTTTGGAAATACCACATGGTGGTGGACAAAACAGAACTGTTCTCAGGGCATGTACAGCTTGGTGGGGAAGACACGTTTAAATAATCACGAGCGTGCACAGTGCGGCAAGAGAGCACCGACTGCAGCGGAGTGTAACAGGAGCTTTGGACCTTGAAGCCTTTTTCTAAGGAAGTGATGTTTGTTTAAGCTGAAGGCTGAAAAATGTGTAGGAGTTAGCTAAGTGAGAAAGGGAAGAGTTACAGTGGAGAAAAGTGCATGGATGAGCTGACTTTGGGCCGGTTGCTCCGCGTCTCTGCTTCAGTTTTCTCATTTGTAGAGTGAGAATGGTGTGACTACCTCACAGGGTCGTTAGGAACACAAAGACTGTATTTAAAGTCATCATCTTCTAATTAATATTTCTGAAATGAAGCACAGTCAGTTCATTCAGGCTAGTTTCTGGGTCCAAGTTTATTCGTTGACTTGCTAAACGTGTGGGTCCACTTACTGCACTTTTCCTTGTAGCTTCGTTCTTTACCTGCCTGAAGCCTGTCTTGCGTTATAATGACAAGAATGGTGTATTTTGTTTTGCTCTTTTGTTTGTTTGTTTTAATTACAGAGATCACACCCTGTGTTTCATTGCTGTGTAAGTTTCATGGTGTGCCAAACTTTTTAGGTCAGTAAGTGTTATCAGTAAGAATGCTTTCACCTTCAAGAAACAGGAAAGCCAACTCAGTGACTCAAGTACGCGGGCAGTATTTCAGAGGGCAAGAAGTCTGGAGGTAGGTGACTCCACTGCTGATTAGTTCACCAGCTCGGCAGAGACATCAAGGACCCCGGATCATTTCAGCCTCCTGCCCCAGCATCCTCAGTACAGTGGCTTGTCCTGGCTGGCCCGCCATGGGCTCAGGTAGTCTGCTGTGGTTCCAGGTGTCACAGACACCAGAATGTCCAGCTGTGGAAGAGGGACTGTTTCTTTCCTTGTCTTTTTATCAACAGCCATTGGTTGTTTCTACCTTTTGGCTCTTGTGAGTAATAGTGCTAGAAGAAAGGAAATAAAACCTAGGTAGGGTGATTTGCCAACTTCACACAGCTGGCTCGAGACGGCGGCAGTGGCCTGCTGGGGAAGCACCAGACCAGTAGTAAGAGTTCCTTGTTTGGGGCTTTACTCTGCCCTTGTTCTGAAACACGTTTGTTAGTCACGACAGGGTTTCCAGCAGAGTGCTGACTGGAAACGGATTCACAACTGGCAGGCAGGTAATCCCTGAACGAGTAGATCCCGGTGGAACCAGAAAACTGGGTCTTGCTTTCCTTAATTGGAGCCTGACTTAGAATCAGTTATTGAACTGAAAAGAAAGTATTAGCCATTAGAAAAAGAATTTAAATTACTGGTCTGTCCATATTTAGAATTTCTCGCAGTCATTTCCACTGTATGTAACACTGAAATCCTTTGTGGTTGTCTGCTGCAAAAATGAATCTTTGACCTGGCAACTTTAAATGCTTTTGACACCACTGGGGATTTTGAGAATTCTTAATTTAATCTGTGCTTGTCCAGGGGTGGGGGCAGGCATGAGGGAGCACTCTATCCTCTGGTATTGAAGGTTATTCTGTTTGTAAGCAGAGGCGTGTGCTTCTGGAACTTGCGTTACCTGGTAGTGATTATTGGCATAATAAGTACCATATTCTAACTTTTATTTCTGGAGGCAGTAAAGAACCAGCCAAGCACAGAGATGAGTGGGAGGTGACTGGCAACGGAGGGCCCTGTAGCTATTGGTGCAACACGGTGCTGCAGGTGGCAGAGGGTTTTATCAAAGTGGGAAGACAGAGAGGCCCAGGCGTTCTACTAATGACTCTAACTTCCTCTGCATAGCCTGGTAATTACATGCCTCTCCACTAGGCTTCGGTGAGGTTGGAATGTAAACTGCTTTTCTCTTCTGCCCCATCCCAAACTGACGGGTTATCTCTTTAACTGATTCTTATTCTCTTTTATAATAACTTAGCTCTTGTCAAGCAGGGACTTGTGCTGCCGAAGAGAACAGGAAGGTCACTTTACCGGGCCCTCTAGTTCCTTGTCTAGGCAACATCCACAGCCCTTTCTCTCAAAGACTAATATTGTTTAGACTCACGTATCTCCCTGAAGGGAAGGAGGAGGCATTAAAGTAGAAACACACTTAACTCAGCAGGTTTCTCTGAACAACCAATGTTTTGGGTTCTTGTTGTAACCTTCCTCTGATTCACTGTTCATATTTCTTCTGTGTGCCTCTGTTTTCTGGTTGGCAAACTGTGGGTGTTGCTGACTCTGGAGGAAGGTTCTGAAGAACTGATAGAAGAGGCTGGCCTGCATCAAGGATCGAGAAGGGCCTGTACTCAGCAGAGAATGACACGGTCATTGTCGTTCACTGGGTGCTGTCAGGGTGCAGAGCCGCCTGTTAGGGACTGAGGAGAGGTGTAAGACTGCATTTCTTCCCTCAGCGAGCTAAAAATATAACTGAGGAGATATGACATGCACAGAAAGATGAGCATGGCAGTGCATGGTCAGTGTATAACTTCAAATAAGTGCTGTGTGGCTGTGATGGATAGAACCATCTAGGTCTCTCAGACAGTGACTCAGGAGGACTTGTCCTCTGTAGGGATGCTAGAGTCCAGAGTCAGCCTGTTAGATGGGGATCGAGGTCTTATACTTTTACACTTTTCTAGATTAAATGAGTCTTAGACACTATAATAAATGCTTTTATTTTCAATTAGTTGAAGAAAAGACTATTTTTCGAAAATTGAGACAAAAAGGAAATATGGGACATTATATATATCTCCTGATAGATGTACAGAATACCACCTGTAAAGTGACCTTGATAAATGAAGTAGAACCTGCATTTGTTAAAACCTCTAGATCTCATTGCAAATTTATAGGGAATTCAAGGGACAGAAAAGCATGGTAAATGTTTTTAGGGATGCAGTCAGAAAATTTCAAACTGCAGGTGCTCTATAGGACACACAAACCAGTTTCTTCAACAAATAAATTATAAGGGGGAAAAAATGGATGGAAGGGGTACCTATAGATAAAAAGAGACTTAGATGAATGAACCATAGTAATATGTGGACCTGATTCAGACGAACAAAGAAAAGAATGTGAGGCAGTCTGGGAAATGTGGGTACTGATTATTTGATGGTATTGAAAAACTTGATTATTTTAAGTATGAAAATGGTATTATGGATATATTTTACAAGAATATCCGTTAGAGATATATATGGAAATATTTACATATGAGGAGAAACGGTGTCTGGGATTTGCTTCATAAGAATCCTGGCAGGGGCGTGGGCAGGAGTCTGGATGAGACACGATTGGTCACGCAGTAAAAATTGTAGAAGCTGAGTGTTGGATAAATCAGGCTCGTTATGCAATCCTACTCTGTGTATGTTTGAGATTTTCCAAACGTAAAGTTAAACTTTTTTTAATATTTAAAAAAATATAAAGATGGATGCCTTGACAGAAGGCAGTCAGTGGTTGCCTGGAGCCGGGTGAGGTGGCCTGACTGCACAGGGGCCTGAGGGAACTTTTGGGGTGATGGAATCCTTCTCTGTCTTGACTGTGATGGTGGTGACACGGGTCCATGCATTTAAACTCATCCAACGGTTCATTTAAAATGGGTGCATTTTATTGTATGTAAATTATACTGTAATCAGGTTGATTTAAAAATTGATTAAAAATCAGTAAGAAGGGTTTTCATGTGTTGTACACATAATATCAAGTGGTAATTTCAGAGGTTTGCTGCTGCCTAGCACTGCCAGGCCGTGGGAATTATCTGACATGTGCTGCATCTCAGTTTTTTTTCCCAACTTAAAATTAACTTTTATCATTGGCACTTCTGGTTTTGCTGTAGCATCTCTCACGTTTCCTTGCAGCCAGAGAGTTGGCTTGAATTTTGAGATACGTTTGTTCATGTGTCTGTCGTCCGTATGGACATGCGTTTTGATGCTAGAAGAAGTGATGCTGGGAGGGACATCCAGCCATCTCCAGTGATAGTTCATTGAACATTCGTTTGGCTGCATTATAATAGTCAAGGACTAAGGGTACACCTGAGTTGCAAACAGTGCAAGTGGGTTCTAATTTTCATTTATTTTTCATCTAATCTACCAAGCAACAAACTGGTCAGCAAGTCAGCGTTTATTGAATGTGTTCTTTGCACCAGCCTAACCGGTGCTGAGTTCTGGGTTTCTGAGGATGGATGTGATACAGTCTCCACATAAGGATCTAATCCTCAGCGTGGGAAGGTAGTTGTGCATACATGTAATTTCAGCAATATGATGAATGCTGTGGTAAAGGTGGGCACAATATAGAGCAGTGGCCACGTTTACGCTGTGACATGCTGCCCTCCTCCTTCATCCCTTGCTCTCTTCCTTGCCTGTTAAGCCAGATGAGGCAACCTACAGAATGTCAGGCAGTTTGGGCAAGACAGTTGGAACAGAAGGAACGTTACTGTTGCCCTGTAACTTTGTTATTTTTTCTTTTAAATCTCAAGTACAAAGTTGAATTGACCGTACTGCTCAGTTCATAGAACATTGTATTGACATTGCAAGACCCCTCTCTTGTTTTGTTGTTTCCCATTGTTGTCATTTCCCATCTCTTCTCTCATTCCCATCCACAGCTTCTCTAATGTGTTTAATATTTATCCTGGGATATGTTTGTATCCTTGTATGGTGTTTTTTGTAAATTTATATCAATATTATGTCGTCCTTCTCATTCTGATCCTTTTTTCATTTAAAACTATATTTTTAAGTTGTGTCCATGTGGTTGTGTTTCAACGTTGCATTTAGCTATCCAATTGTATTTTATGTATCTATTCCCCTAGTGATGGACACCTAGTTTGTTCTCTAACTCCCTGCACCACGAACAATGCTCTGATGAAAGTCCTCATTTATATCTTCCTAGGGGTTTGGATAAGAGTTTCTGTAGCTCAATACCAACACCTGTAATTGTTAGGTCACTGGGTATGCTCATCCTTAATTTCACTAAATATTCCATGATTGCTCCCTGTATATATTCCCCCTGCAAAGTGCAGCCCTTAGTATCTGACTTTCAAGCTTCTGTCAATTTGGCAGATGCAGTGTGTTATCTTGTTTTAATTCGTATTTCTCTGATTACTAGGGAGGATGAGGGTCTCTGTGTATACAAGTTAGCCTTTGGATTTTCCCTTTATGAATGACCTCGTAATATCCTTTCCCCATTTTTCCATTGAAGTTCTGTATGTGTTCTAGATATTAATCCTAAGTCAGTTAGAGATGTTGTGCATGTTGTCTCCTGGCCGTCACCCATCTGTTAACCTTGTTCATAGTGTCCTTTGTTCAGCAGCAGTCCTGCATTTTGATGTCATCATTTCTCTTGCTTTTTTCAAGTATAAAGATTTATGCTTTTTGAAAGCTTATTTACGAAATCTTTTCCCATCCTCACGTCACTAAGAAATTACCCTATATTTTCTTCTAATTAGAAGAAACACATTAGGTTTGTATGTGTCTCTTAAATTTATATCTCCAGCTTGATTTTTTCATTGATCTCTAAATTCGTGTACCCGCTGCCTGCCTGATAGCTCCATCTGAATATCTAATGGCTACTCCAACTTAATATTGCTAAAGCGAATCCCTTTGTTTTATCCCTTCCGCATTAAACAAAAACTCTCTCCCAGTCTTTATTCATTGCAGTAAAGGGGCACCACCATCTGCCCTGTTGCTTAACCAACAACCTGGGGTCTTTGCTTCTTTCTTTTTTCATGTTCTCCACATCCAACCCATCAGCAAGTTCTATCCATCCTGACTCCAGAATAGATCTCAAATCTGTCCCTGTCTTTTCGCTCCACCTGCTGCTTCCCTAAACTAAGTCACCGTCATCTGTGCTCTGGCAGTGGCCTCCCCACTGGCCTCCCTGCCTTCACTCCAGCCTCCCTGCACTTCGGTCATAGCCACTGGTCGGAGCGGGTCACTTCCCTGCTTAAAAGACCTCAGGTCATTTCCAGTCACAGAATAAAATGCAAACTCTTTGCCTTGAGACCAACATGACCTATCCTTGTATGTCTGTCTAACCTCATCTCTTACTAACCCCCCCTAGTCTGCTCCGGTCAGATAGGTCTATTTTTTGTTTCACAGCAAGCCTGGTCTTCCTCAAGGCATTTGTTTGCAGTTCCCTTACCTGGAATGTCCTGCCGCTAGCTATTAGCATGGCTGGTTCTTGTCTTTCAGTTCTCGGCTTTATGTTACCTCCTCAGTGTAGCCTTCCCTAGCCACTCTCTGAATGAGGGCCTTTGCCCCACTCTCCTGTCTGTGTCCTCCGTCGTCCCTGATGTTATGTTGTTTGTTTATTGTGTTTATTCCCTGCGTCACTGCCTCGCCCCAGCTTTACTGCTGGCTTCTCGGGAGCAGGGCTCCGGTCTGTCATTGGTGGTTGTACCGGCGTCTGCAGCAGGTGCTCTAGCTTACGCTGACAGTTCACAAACAGATTTTGAATGAGTGAAGGGGCTTTGGAGGCAGTGTCTCTGGCTGTGCGGAGAGGCACAAGTGGCCCATATGCTCCGGCTGGAGCTGCTCTTTGTTTCTCGGTGAGGGGGCAACTGTCATTTCAGAGCCTCAGATTTGAATCTGGCTCTGCCGCTTACTGGTTTTGAGACCTTGGGTGAGTCACGTATCTTCCCTGGGTGTTTTGTCATTTATAGAGTGGAGGTAACAGCACGTACCTCCTTGGTGTCTTGTGAGAAATAAGTGAAATAACTTATGAAAACACCTGGCAGGCACCTCGGCGGTATGTGCCCCTCTCCGACTCAAAACAAAGCTGCCTCCTTAAACTCTGGAAGCTCGTTACCTCCCCTGGGCCAGCTCCTAAACGCCAAGTGTCTGATGTAAAAACTGTATTTCTAACATGTTTGGTTATGCTGTGTAAGTTTTAACCCAGTATGATTAAAATTGCACCAATGAATAACCATTCTTATTCCACTGTGGAACAGGTGAAAGCAACTAGCAACCAGGGCTGTCACTTAATGACAGTTCGAGTGGCATCTGTGTAACCTAAACTACTAAACCGGTTTTTGCCCGTTTGTTCGTTTTATGTGTTCTCCATTTTTATTCTCTCCTTCGTCTCTCCTCTCTGCACTTCCCTCTGCCTTCTCTCCTCTCTGTCTCCTCTTTGGCTTCACTGGTGGCTCCTGGAGGCCTCACTGTTGACTGACACTTTGGGCTGAGGATGCTGCCAAGCCCAGTACAGACCATCAGAACAGCGATAATGCTCGTGGTCTGCAGTATAATATAGGTGAAGAGATGGAAGGATCTTGCCTGCCAGCAGGTTTGAGATATGAAGACCACACAAGGTAGTTTCTGAAGAAACAGATTTGCTTGTATGTATTGTCCAGGCTCAGATATTTGGCAGACTTTTCTGTTTGTCAAGGCATTGTACCTTAAAACAAGGCTTCCTGCCTTTTCTTTTCATCATGAATCTGTGTCTAGTGGAACAAAACTGGACCAGTAAAACAGTTTATTCCAGTAATACTTATCCTGGTTAAGTGTGATACTGAACAAGACGTTTAACTGCCTTCTTTTTCAGATGCCTATGATATATACCCCTTGTTTATTCTGATTTCTCAGAGATATGAAAAACTAGCCTTAACAAATCCATACATCATATTTATTCCTGAGGTGTCTTTGAAGCGTCATTGCTCCAGGCCTCTTACTCCACCCCAGCTTAGTCCTTATTAGTTAGTTCCCCTGCACAGCCTGCGTCTGAGGGCCCTCAGCCATGTGTGTGCTGCTGTCACCGTCCGGACTCCCTGCTGAGTCCAGAGCAGCGGGAACTCCATGAAGAAGTTTCTTCAGCTTTCCCTGGCCTTCCTTACTTCTGGATACCAAATGACATTATTTGTCATTGTCCTTTCTGATTTGGATTAAGCAAACTTAGAAACAGATGACAGATAGTCGATTTTGTTTGTTTTTAATGTTTATTTTTTTCTCCCTTAACCTGGTTGTGAAGGTCTTTCTGATGGTTTATGGTTTAGTATAGCATTCCCAATTTGGGAATATTCTCTAAATAGAGAAGTCCAGTTAGATGCTTCTCCCCATACCCTGACCACAGCTGAGTTGTCCTGGACCGATGGTGCCCCCTGATGGCCTGTACAGAAACTCAGCCACAGTGTCATCTTCCTCATTCCCCGCCTTCCTGGGGGATTCTCCCACTACCCCAGCCTTTACATGCTTTTAGTCTATCTTGCATCTTAGATAATTATACCAGAGATATCCTTCTTATCTCCTCTTTGGGTTTCTTATTTTTTATCTTATTTATTGCTCTCTTACCTCAAAAGTATCTTATTTCTTCTTCCCACTCATTCTTTTCATTATACTTTTGAACTAAAAACTTTCCTCAGTAATGGCTAAGAAGTATTTAGCGGCGTGTCCTTATGAAGGCAAAGGAAGCACTGGATTTTGAAGTGAAATTAGATCCCGCAATAAGGACTCACTGTTGCCAACTTCTAGAACTTTTGAGACACGGAAGGCGTTCCCTTCAGAACCTTTACAAATTTTTGTTAACAGTGTCCGTCTTCTCCAACTAAGTTTGCTTTGTCGTAAGCATTAGAATTCAAGGTAAATAAAATGGTTCTTCAGTTTTATTTTTACTTTATAAATTACTAGCATTCTAGAGGTGTTTTCTCCTTGGAAAATGCTCTGATCTCAGTATCTCAGATATCTTGTGGGTTCTGAGGGACCCGCCCTCCTCTTGGCTTTCCTTCTCTCCTGCTCTTCACATTTTTAGTGCTGTTTCAAATTCTACCCAACTCACTTGCAGACTAGCTTGTGAAATACAGCCCGTTTGTCAGTGGAATTCTTGTGCTATTTGTTTGTCTGCGCTTTTTAGCTCTTAATCAGACTGTAGTGGAAGTGACATTGATATCTAAGAATCTCCCATGCGTTGTGGGTTATGGGTTTTATACATCAAAGAACCTACCACTGAGACCTCATACTTAACTCTCCAGCTGTAATTCACTCTCTTTCAAACTCCGTGTTTGCTTTAGGAATGGACAAGCCCAGGGGAGGAATGTGGCTGAAACAGGAAACAGCCCACAAACACAAAAAAACTTGAAATGCTCCTGAGTCGGGACTCATGGTCCAAAAAATCATTCCTACTCTCCCCTCCCCCTGCCCGCAGAGAATACTGTACTTATAATAAAAAATTGAGTGATGAGCATCATAGTTTTCAGTCTTTTTGGAGCTGATGTAATATTTGGGATAGAATTGTATAATTTTAGGTTTGACGGAACCTCAGTGATCACGTAGCTTAGGCTTGCATCTAATGTGGCCCTCTTTTCCAAAAGCTTCCTAGAATGTGGTTGTTTCGCCTTGGCCTGAATCCATTTATGGACTCTCCTAATTCTTAGAAAGTTCTTCTGTGTGTTCAGCTGACATTTAACTCATGGGAGTTTCCACCATCAGTCCTGATTCAACCATTTATAGCAACAGCTGACTCCGTTTTTTTGCTCTTCCACATGGATGCCCTTCAGCTATTGGAGGGCAGCTCTCAGCCTCCTTAGTCTCTCCAGGTTAAGCTTTCTCTTGGCTTGTTGGTCTTTTTTCTTAATGATTTTGGGAGTTTCTGTACATTAAAGAGGATCATCCTATGTCTTTGATATAAGTTATAAAATTTCCCCCCCATTTTGTCATTTTTCTTCACGCTTTTTTTAGAGTGGTGTTTACCGCACAGATGTTTTTCTTAATGTAGTAAAATTTATCAGTTTTTTTTAATGGCCTCTGAATTTTGTATGGTTTTGGATTTTGCTTATGCTTAGAAAGGCCTCATCCACTTTGAGGTTATTTGAAAAACATTTTTTCATATTTTCTTCTAGTACTTTAATGGATTTGTTTTTATATTTAAATCTTTCATTCTTCTGGAGTTTATTTTAATATAAGATGTGAGGTAGGGGTTCAAATTTATTTGTTTTTCCAGTTAGCTATCCAGTTACTCCAACACCACTTATTAAATTATTCATTTTCTTCTGCTGATTTGAAATGCCATTATAGTAAGTTCATGACATACTTTTGGATCTGTTCCCAGGATTTTTCATGTGTTGCTGCCAAGCAAACCATCACACATCTTATACCTTCATTATTGAAATATTTAGCCTAAATGTAAAACTTTTCATATACTTAAGTATAGTTAAGTGTTCGGCCTGTCGTCTAGCCTATCAACATGGTCTGACTCTGTTACTTTTTGCATTAGCAGTCTCTTGCTTTGTACCACCTGCAGGTTAATAAGCATCTCTTTTATGTCGTTATCCAGGCCATTGATTAAAAGAGTGACAAAAATGTTGGCCACTGGACGGCTGTCCTTTGGACATCGGTGGAGAGCCACTACTCACTCTTTCCTATATTAGAGATGCAACAGGATATGTTAGAAAGAGCTTAGGATTTTAGTATCAGTTGCAAGATTTCATTGTTTCTCAGAATTTAACGTGCATGGGAATAACCTGAGAATCTTGTTAACAAGCAGATTCTGATTCGGTAGGTCTAGAGTTGGGCTGAGATTCTGTATTTCTAGTAAGGCCCCAGACCAGACTGGTGCTGCTGGTCCATGGACCACCCGTACCATGCAGGACCGAGGCCAGGGTGAGTCGAGCAAGATGCCCTGGACACAGTATTCAAGGAGGCACTTACAGGTTTGCTCCGGTGCCAACCTTGCACTTGTACAAACTTGAGAGTGAGTACTCCCTTAAATTCTTTTCCCTGGGTGTCTCCTAATCCGAGCCCTGATATCTTGTTTCTTCGAATTGTCACAATCACTACCGATGAACCTATTAAATAGAACTCCTGAGCGGTGAGGCTTGGCTATCTCTGCTTTTAAACAAGTTCCCCAAGTGAATCTTAGGCACACCGAAGTCGGAGAAGCACTGAAAAAGAGATTTAGAAGTTCTGACTTTTAGAATTAATTTTTTAAATAAATCCTATTGTGACACTAATGCTTACAACCTGAGAAGATCGTGGTGCCATTTACCTTTAGTTTTTGCAGTGCGCTTGAGATGGAAGTGGCTAAGCCCCAAACACCATCAGTGGTCACTCAAGTAGTGCCAGACCACAGATAAGGGAAAGCCTCCTCCAATTTGACAAACCAGCCTTCCTCCCATGTATCCATGACTCGTGTAGTGTGGTTTTCGCTCAAAGTCAAGCTGTTATATGTAGCAAAAAGTTTAATTGAAACTGCACGTTAGGCCAGGGCTTCTCAAACTTTAATGTGTAGACAGATCTCCCGGGTATTTTGTTAAAATGCGGATTCGGATCTAGTTAGGTCTGAAGTGGTGCTGAAGCTTCTGGCCTACAGCGATAGAAAACAAAAACAGGAAGATTTTTGACTGACTTCTAGTTAAGAACTTTTTCCTAAAGTATGAGAGAGTTTTGGTTAGGAATGTTTAGAGAAGTCTTCATGGATTTTACCTCAGGAAACAAGGAAAAAAGTTTAAATTGTTTCTACTTTTTTTGCTATTACAAACAATGCTGCAAAGAATAAATTTATTACATTCATATATTTTATATACGTTCTATATTTTGTTGTCGGGTATGCAGCAATATTATTCCATTTTATAAAGTCTTAAAATTTATCTTGAACTTTTTATGTATTTAGTGCAATATTATTTTTATGTCTTTAAGTTCTCTCGGTGGATTTGGAAAGTGTTTTCTCATCCGTAATGGTATTAACACTGAACAGATGAAAAACAGAGAGATTCCTTTCCGTAACCCAGTTGAATGTGTTCATCTCTTGTGAATCAGCATCTTATAAAAAAAAGAGGAAGTAAATAATTTCTGTCAGAGGTAAAGCTGATCTTTCTATAATTCAGAGCTGTTAGTTTAAACCAAATGGGAATGGAGGTCCTGAAAAAAAAGAAAAGAGTAGGGGAAGGTTCAAGCAAGCTGCCATCTAACACGACTTATTGAACGGCTGGAGACATTGCATTGATCTGAATGACGTCCAGGGTGTCTACGTTCTGCCCCCTCACCTGTTAGTCACCTTCACTGGAAAAACCCCAGATCCATGATGGTATCTGTACCCAGCATGCCATCACTGAGAAAACAAAATGACTCACATACCAACATTTAGCCTACATTCACTCCAGCCGTATGGCTTGACTGGAAATTCTGTGATTTACAGATAGGTCGGGTCAGTGTATCTAGTGAAGACAGCAAGAGGCTATTTTTCCTGATGCAGCTTTTTAAACCGCAGTCGGATAGTTCTGTTAATGAAAATAACAACCAGAAAGAGTGATTTCCCTCCCAAGGAGTATTAGATTATGGTGTTGTCAAGAGTCTTGCAATTGAATTACCTTCTTGTAACCAATCCCACCTTATCAGTTAACTGTACTTGTAATGGACTGCTAGCTTCGGAGACTTTGCGTGGATTATTTAAAACTTCTTGCTGTCTGGAAGAGACATTATCTGCACATTTCCACCTTCCTTTGGCGGCGTGTTCCTTATTTGAACACTTGCGAGGCTAGCTTGTGCTAGGAAGGCGTTCTGGAGCAGCCCTTGGGCTTCCAGAGCAGAGCGTTGTGTTTGGTGTTTTTACAGCCGGTGCCTTCACTGTGTGTGCTCAGCTAGATGGGATCTGGTGGCCTCAGAGTCCCTGTTAGTACAGTCAATGCTCTTCTCTTTTGTGTAGGCCCATCATGTTATACCACTAAGCCGAGGGAAGAAATGAATGAGAAATTTAGTTTGCCGTGATGTTTGCCCTGATTTCATGTGTAATACTCAGTTTGGGAAGCCATTTGCTGTTGAAGACTTTTGTGGGGAAAAAACAATTTATTTATTTATTTTAATTTTTATTTTTTGCTGAGGAAGATTCGCACCGAGCTAACCTCTGCTGCCAGTCTTCCTCTGTTTTGTGGGTGAGCCACTGCCACAGCATGGCCACCAACAGACGAGTGGTGTACGTCTGTGCCCGGGAACCAAACCCTGGCTGCCAAAGAGGAGTGTGCCAAACTTAACCACTAGGCCACCGGGGCTGGCCCTGGAAAAAGCATTTTAAGAAATTTCAAAAGCAATTTGCGATTCATCTAGGCTGGGTTGTGTGGAATGGTAAATGCTTTTTCACAAACTCACAGTGTCAACATAGCAACAATATTGAAAAATACTTTTAATTTTGGGAGGTGCATAATCATGGAACTAAGAGTCAGCAATTCTTGAACTTTGATTTTCTTGAACTGTTTGCCTCTGACTGATAACTGACTCTATTTAGCTGTTTCTTGAGTTGGGTTCTTATCGGAGAATGGGATGACTAACAAATGGTAACAATCATACCTGTTTGCTGAATGCCAGAGCAAGCATGTGACAGTTTGCAGTTTTAGTGAGGTAAAGTACAGCGATATGAGTCATTTCTCTTACAAAAAGAAACTGTACCTGTTGAGGAGGAGAACAAGGTTTATTAGAAAGGGGGAAAATAAATGCTAGGTTTGTTATTTGCACAAAGAAATGTAGAAGGCACTCAGCTGTCTGCCTTCACTAGAGATTGGGTAATCTCTTTCATAGCTTATAGGTGACTTCAGATGCGAGCCAGTAGACAGAATGCATGACTTACAGGAAAGGAAAACAAAAAATAGCCAAGAACCTTTCTTCTGTGAAAGAATCCAGGTGAAACCTGCTCCTGATATCTAGATAAGACTTGAAGGGAAACACAGACCTTTGGTTTACTTTTAGACCAGGTAGAGTTGTATAGCTGCCTTTTAAAAAGTTGTATTTTGCTCTCTCGAGACCTAGAAGTCCATGGTGTAATAGTGTGGGGAGACAGCCGGATGTGAAGAATGCTCATTTTTCTTTATGATCTCGCCTCTGGCTTACAATGTTAGTAACGTGTCATGTGACTGAGTGGGCCACCTGAAGATGAAGGAAGGCTTAAGAGTAGCTGAGGACAGAGGCAGGACTTTGGTAAGTGGAATGAGGAAGTCAGCAAATCTCTCCTCAAAAAGCAATGAACTGGGCAAATTTGTCAAAAACAACTGTTTCAGGGCTCTGGAAATAGAACAGATACAGACAACAAATTGAGAAGCATTTATCCATAAGAAATTGCTGAACTTCAAATAAGAACAATGGGAGTCTTTGATGTTCTTGCCAGGGACTGCTCCCCCCGACCCTGGTTAGTGTAGTGGTTCTGTCAGGGTGGGGCAGACCATGAAAACCAGCAGCTTGGCTGCCAGAGGAAGCCCACTTGATTTGGAGCAGAGGGTGAAAAGCAGAGTGGACATGCCCACTGGCATTGTCAGAAAAGTAGCATTCTCTGCAGCAAGTGAACAAGGCAGTGCCGGTAGTCTAAACAGATGTCCCAGTCAGGTCAAGCAACAGACTGGTGGGCTGGCCAAAAACTTTGCAGAGATCCTGGAAATGACAGCCACAGAAAGGCTTGAACAGTTCTGCACACATTCCTGACTGACTAGAGGCCTATGCACACATGTAGGTACGACCAGAGAGGGCCAAGCTGTCCACACATCCCTGGTTGGCTGGGAACCTGAATGAATGCACAGGGGAGATGCAAGAGGGCCCAGCAGAAAGTAAAAGTTGGAGGAGACCTGACCTTTGTGTCCCATAACCCCTGCACAGAGCCATGGGCAGAGGTTGGAAGCCTGGCTGGCTCAAGATGTGTGAGCACAACCTTTAACTGATCATTGATCACTACACTGTGTAGACACAGGAGCAACCGCCAGGAAGCCAGGTTTAAAAGTAAAAACAAGAATTTTTTTAAAAAGCGACTAAGTAGAGACATCATGGCCGCACATCAAGGGTGAGACAGATTCTGCAGATTTAGTCCAGGAGAACTACTAACGTGGAACGATGTCCACTCAATCAATATAAGTTGTCAAATATTAATAATATGATTTATGTGATTAAAAGAGAGACAGAGAAGCACATAAGTATATTCTTAAAGGTTCATGGACACACGCATTTTTTCCCCAGACTTTTAGCAGTGATCCTCTCTAGAGGGTTATGGGGATGTTTCTTTCACTTTATTGTGTATTTCCAAAATAAATTAGATATTTTTCTATAGTGTTCCAGTAATACTTTGTAAACACACACACACACAGATGCCTTTTTAAAAGCAGCTCATGTTATAATACTAACTGAGATTTGGAATTGTGACGTTGACTAAATCGCTCTCGGTCTATAAGCAGCACTGAACTTTCCACCTCCATTCCACCTCCTGTGCTCCTCCTCTTCTATTAGCTGTATGAGACGCACAAGATAGTAGCTACTCCACATAGCAGTGGGAATCCCGTGCAGTGATCTATAGTGTAGTTACTCAGTCTGCATCCTTTCTTTCACCTCTTCCCAAAAATAACCATTGAGACCATCAAAACAAAGCAAAACAAAACCAAAACAAAGAGCTCTGTTTGTTCCATGTCTTCCAGCTGCTAAACGTAGAACAGACTGAGTTGTGGTGACTCCAAGGCAGGAAAAAGATTCATTTTCTAGGATCAGAATTCCAGTTTCCAGCTCCTTTCATTTGGGACCTGAGCTATTTTTCTTTCATTTTATGTTGTTTCCTTTCTATTAAAATAGAAAAAACAGTCCCAAACCTTTTCTACTTTTGATTTTATTACGTGTGTCACATGGACTGCTTGACTTAATGAATTTCTGAGGACAATCACAACTTTACCGTTGACATGTTGTTGTTCATTATTTTAAAACTTTTATTACTGTATATAGTACTATGCTTTTAAAGGTAGGGTGTTATAAAACAATCTAAAAAGCATATTCAATTATAAGTTATTCTCAGTTGGATTAGAGGAAATTTTCAATAAAGGAAGCAGAGTGAAGAGGTTGCTCAGACTCGCCCACAGATAACAATTAGAAAATCTGGACAGAATATAAGAAACTACTGAAAACATCAAAAAGCAGATAGAAACTGGAGGACAGTTGACTCCTAAGAAACTGTAATTGGAAGGAGCAAGACTTGCAAGTTTGTGGCATTTTTTGCAAAAAGGTGCATTCCAGTCCCCATGATGGCTACAGTGGAATGAAATGACAGTGGAAAACTGCAGCTTTATGGGTGAGAAGTGACAGAGAAGAAAGGTCAGTAATGGAAGAGCAACTGGAAATTTAAGGGAGAAATCCTGGAAGCAAGAGAGAATGGCAGAAAGGGTAAGGCTCAACCCCTGGGTGAAAACTGCGTAAATCCCTGGTTGGCTGTTGTATTAGTCAGGGTTCTCCAGAGAAACAGACCCAAGAGGATATATATAGATATATACGAGGAGATTTATTACAGGAATTGGCTTATGTGATTATGGAGGCCGAGAAGTCCCATGACCTGCAGTCTGCGAGTCGGAGAACCAGGAAAGCTGGTGGTGTAACTCAGTCCGAGTCCAAAGGCCTGAGAATTAGAGGGCTCGTGTTTTGAGTCCTGATCTGAGTCCAGGAGCCCATGAACCATGAATGCTGATGTCCGACGGCAGGAGAAGATGGATGTTTCAGCTCAAGCAGAGGGAGAGCAAGTTTGCCCTTCCTTCACCTCTTTCTTCTTTTTAGGCCCTCAGTGGAGCGGCTGATACCCACTCACACTGGGAAGGGCCATCCGCTTTACCCAGTTCACCAATTTAAATGCTAATCTCTTCCAGAAACACTTTCACAGAGATACCCAAAAGTAATGTTTCACCAGCTCTCTGGGCATCCCCTAGCCCAGTTAAGTTGACACATAAGACTGACCATCACAACTGTTAAACTCCAAATGTACAGAGAGACCCAGCAAAACAAAAACAAAAACCAAGCAAACAAACAAACAAAAATCAGGCACAGGTAAGAGAGGAATCAATCCTTGAAAGACAGACCTATACTAGCTGAGATCTGTAAGCTCGATGGTTTTTTGTTTGTTTTTTAAGTGAATGCATCCCTAAACTGGGCACAGTTCAGGCAGTAGAAAGGTAAAGCCTTACCTGCTTGGGGTGTCAGAAGACAGACCCTGAGACTGGCAGAGAAGCTGGAAAATTAGAGGAAAAATCACAAAAACACAAATATCACTGAGAGTGTGAGCCCTCAAATCTGAGTATAAACTACCCAAATCTTTGGCTGTCTGCCAGATTACACAGGTGTCGGAGGAGACACCCCTCACTCCCCCCCCCCCCCCGCCCCCATCCGCCCATGGGCTGAAAAGCCAGGCTGAAAAGGCAGTGGCTAGAAGCTATAAGAAATTGAGCAGCTTTATCAGCTGCTGCATGCCGTAGGAGAGACAAGTTTATAGTTTGAATCTAGGCAAGTTAACTGCCTGTTAGAATAAAAAACAATCTTCAGAAGGACACAGCAGAATCCAGAATTGCTACAATCTTATCTACAAGTCTAGTTTTCAACCTACAATTACCAGACATGCAAAGAAACAGGAAAGTGTAACTCATACTTGGGAAGAGAGGCAATCAATAGAAACTGGCTCTGAGTGTGTAAGTGGGTGCGGATGTTGGATTTTGTAGGCAAAGACTTCAAAGCAGCTACTGTACCTACGTATGATCAAAGAATTATATGAAGATATGATCATAGAATTAAAGGGAAAATAAGTGAAGAGAGAGAGAAATTGTAACAGAGAAATGGAAACTATGAAAAGATGGAAAATTTAGGGCTGAAATAAAACAGTAACTGAAATAAAAACTCACTAGATGTGTGCAACAGCAGTTTTGAAATAACAGACAGAAGATTCTGCGCTTGAAAACAGAGCACTAAAAATTACCCAGTTCACAGAAAGGGGAAGAAAGATTGAAGGAAAGTGAACACAGCCTCAGAGATTTGTAGGACAATACGAAGTAGTCCGAGATAGCTGTAATTGAAGGCCCAGAAGAAGAGGATAAAAATGGGCAGAAAACAATATTTGAAGCAATTAATATCCCCAAACTTCCCAAATTTGGTAGAAAACATTAATTTATATGTCCAATAAGTTCGGTGGACTCTAAGCAGAATAAACACAAAAAAAAGCACTTGTAGACACATCATAGTCCAACTGCTGAAACCCAAGATTAAAGAAAATCTTGAAGGCAGTTAGAGAAAAATGCCACATAACATAGAAAAGATCAATGTTACAAACATGGCTAACTTATCAGAGACAGCGGAGGCCAGAAGACACTGGAACGGTATAGTTCAACACAAAGAAAAAAATCATAAACCAAGAATTCACTATCCAGAGAAACTATCCTTCAAAAATGAAGGATAAAGCCATTTCTAGATAAACGAAAACTGAGGAAAATTAATCACCAGCAGACTTAGTGGAACAGAGAAGTTTTTGGAATGAAGGGAAATGATCCCAAATGGTATCTCAGATCTACAGGAAGAGATGAAGAGCGCTAGAAATGGTAACTGTGTGGGTCAATGTAAAAGACTATTTATGGGTTTTTTTCCTCTGATTTCTCTGAAAGACATATGACTTTAAAGTAAACATTGTAACACTGCGCTGCTGAGCTTATAAGGTACATAGAGATGCAGCACAGTAACAACACTAGTACTAAGATGGGCTGGGGTAAGTGGAAACTTGCTGTTGTGAGGTTCTGATGGTTTACCTGCTTATGAGAGACAAACTTTAAGTACAAGGACATGGTTAGCTTGAAAGTAAGGGATGGGAAAAGATATTGTCTGTAAATAGCAAGCATAAGAAAGCTGAAGTGGCTGTATTAACATGAAACAAAATAGACTTTAAGACAAGGGCTGTCACTAGAGATAAAGGAAGGACACTGTATATGATAAAAGGGTCAGTACATCAAGGAAATATAAAAATCTTCACTGTGTATGCCCATAGTAACAGAGCTTCCAAATACTGAAGCAAAAACTGATGTAATTAAAGAGAGGTGTACACAAATCCACAGTCATAATTGGAGATTTTAACAGTCTTTTCTTGGTAATTGATTGAAAAACTAAACAAAAATCAGTAAGGATATAAAAGATCTGAATGGCACTATAACCAACTTGGCCTAATTGTCATTTATACAGCACAATACAGAATACATTCCATTTTTACATGCATATGAAACGTTAAACAAGATGTTAACCATATGCTGGGCTATAAAGCAAATCCGAATAGAATTAAAAAGAGTGATATCGTATAGGGTATGTATTCTCTAACCCCAAAAGAATTAAATTAGGAATCATGAATTATAAAGACATCTAGAAAAGCTCCAAATATTTGGAAATTAACTCATTTTTTAACAACCTAGGGATCAAAGAAGAAATCACCAGGAAAATTAGAAAATATTCTGAACTGAATAATAATGATAACATAACATATCCAAATTTGTGGATGCTGCTAAAGCACCGCTTAGAGGGAGATTTACTGGTCCCCATCCCACCCTTTCAGGTTACTACCTCTCCCCTGTTCCTGCCAGTTGGGAAATGGGAAGGGATGAAAAAGGAAACTTTTTGTTGATTAAGCCTTGTAATATGATTTGGTCTTTTAAATAATGTACATCTGTTACTTTGATACAAATAAAAATGAAATGTAAAGAAAGAGTCCATATCTTCTGCATCTGGATGTTGATACGCAACGGATGTTGAGGATGTAGTGACAGGGATTGTAGCACTCATCGTCTAACCGTGAGTAGAGTTAGCCAACATGCTATAGGTGACAAAGGGCTTTACTCTTTCCCTTTATTTCCCTGTTTTCAGTGTGATGAGTTAGTTCCCTAGCTACCTTCAAAGTCGATGTGTGTGTATATTATTGAACTCATGGATTTTTATATATTTGATGTTTTTCAATCTATTGCCATCGTTATTCTTTTGGATGTTCAAATTGTCACATCTTTGGCTGTTGGAATCTCTTTCAAGGTGGCTTCCATGTTGTTTTGATATGATCCCAGTGGTCTTTGATACCTTCCTTGCTTTCTGGTATGAAAAGATTTTTCTAGGCCTATCTGGTATATTTCCTGCCCCAGACTTAGAATTGGTTACTTTCCTTTTAATGAGAAATGGTCTTTAGAAACCACAATCTGGGTAATAGAGATGCTTATTGCTACTGAGATGATCATTGCTTCGAGGCCTTTTCAGTAGTCTGAACTAAGGAATATGTTTATTATTTTTTTCTTAAAAAAAAAATCATGAGGGGCTGGCCCTGTGGCCGAGTGGTTAAGTTCACGCACTGTGCTGCAGGTGGCCCAGTGTTTCGTTGGTTCGAATCCTGGGCACAAACATGGCACTGCTCATTAAATCATGCTGAGGCAGCGTCCCACATGCCACAACTAGAAGGACCCACAATGAAGAATATACAACTATGTACCTGGGGGCTTTGGGGAGAAAAAGGAAAAAAAATAAATAAAATCTTTAAAAAAAAAAATCATGGTTTCATACTGATAATTTCAGTTGAAGTTAAAGTTTTCAGGTTACCATATTTGTTTTTTATTTACATTTCTTTTACGCTGAAAAACTTAAGTAACATTAACATAATTACTTATTTCCTTTATCTTACACTATATATAACAGTTTTTAAATAATACTATGTTGTTACTAACAGTATGGTTACTCAGTACAGATTAAGATTTCTTTGCAGTTCTTTTTGTTCTGAGAGTATATCGCACTTGGAGTGGGACTAGCCTCCTTGGTTTGGAATCACCCCTTGAGCTAGGGAGGGCTCCTCCCTTGGGACATGACTACACATTTGTTTTTACCTCTTTTGTTTGAATTATAAAAGATCTATTGACTTACTTATGTGAAAAATGAGAATTTAATGTGCATCCCTTTATTTTCTTCCTTCTTCCTCCCTCCTGTATTTAGAAACTATATTTTCAATTTTTTTGTTGTTGCTAACTTTTGTAACTTTAAATGTTTTAATTACACTTCTATTTCTGGTTCCACCAATGCCATTACTTTTAGTTAGTTTTTCTCCTTGCACCTAAAAGTTGGAAGACAATAAATAATATTTATTCATCACTATATAAACATTGTGACTATAGCCCTACCAGTCTACGTACTTGCTACGTACTAAGATATATTTTCTTTATTCAAAGGAGAATATTCCTAGGATAAAGATCACATGGCTTCTTTTTCCATACGTTTTATCAGTTACTTAAAATCATGTCATATTTTACCTTGCCTCATGTTTGGATCATTTCTTTTATGGGTTTTTGGTTTTTATCCCCAGGATTTCTCATTGCTTTTCTTTTTTCTTGCTGGCAGAAAAATATGCCTTTATGATATCCTCAGCTTTTTCTGATCTCTCATTTATATTATTCATTTCGTGTTCTCCTTTTTATCTAAAAATTTCTTTCTTTGAGTCCTCTTTCCTCCTAATCCTGGACCATTTGGTGAATGAGTCTGCTATACAGCTATCATTATGAGATTTCTAGAATTTCCCGTCTCTTATCCTTGCACCGTTCTGTTAACCACTCTTAGTTTGTTATTTCTTCTGGAGTTCCTTTATGCATATACTAGCAAGCATAAGTGTATATTTTCATTTTCCTCCTGCTTTACATGAATGCCAACATGCTATATATTGTTCTGTACCCTTTTTCAGTTAACAATTTATCTTGGAGATCTTTTCATATCAGTACAAAGAGAGCTTCTTCATATGTTTTTACAGCTGCATAGTTGTCCATCCTATGCGTGTACCATAATTTGTTTAACCAGTTCCCTGTTGATGGATATTTTAGGTTTTCCAATCTACTACTATTGGAAACAACATATATCTGTAGAATAAATCCCTAGAGTAGAGATGCTGAGGGAAAGAGTATATGCATTTGCAAGGTGGGCAGAAATGACCAAATTGTGCTCTGTAGGGGTACCAGCGTAGGTTCCCATGAGCAATGGATGAATGGCCGCAGCCTTGCCCACAGTGTTAGAGGTTTTTCTTTTTTTTTAGGGGGTGGTCGTAGTGTTTGCTAATCTGATAGGAAAAGGATGGCAATTGTTTAATGATGAGTCTGCCCCTAGGAGGCTGGCAGAAGATTACCCCACTTTCACAAAAACAATGGAAAAAGTCCAACTCCCTTTACATTAAACTAGATTCAAGGACATACTAACAGATTAAGAAATTAACCACAGGACCTAATTAGGAAAAGACTTGGCAACATGCCCAGCTCATCCAGTAGCAAAGGGAGAAAATATTCTGCATTTGTGATGCTATTTAGAAAAGGGTAATTTAATGCCCTCTAATCTGGGCTAGTATCGTCCAATTAAGAAGTCTGTTAGGATGAAAACACTTGGGTTTTTTATACTTAATGTGGTAGAGCAGGTTTTTTTCTTCCCTTAAAATCTTCCCTTTAAATATATTTACATTAAGTGTAACGTTTACCGTTTAATTAAACAAATTGAACACTTCCTGTTTTCTTTCCAACCACCGTGCTAGGAGTTGGAGGGATTCAAGTAAGAGTAAGGCCGAGGCCCGTCCTTCGGGCGCATTTAGCGTGAGAGGACTGTAATTCAAGGAAGAAGG